>NC_134353.1:627041006-627341006 GCF_048569485.1 Anomaloglossus baeobatrachus
GTGAAACTGGGACTGACCTCCTCAGGATCCGGGTTAAGGATTACACCCAAATTTGGGTGCAATACTCTGTGGCTACTGAGGCCTCAGGGGCGCCAGAGATAAGATGGAGATAAACAGCCAACAGAGATTTCCATATAAAGGGAACCTGTAAGGTGCAATAATGCTATTAACCTGCAAATGTAGGCTTAAAGGGAATCTGTCATCAGGTTTTTGCCATGTAATCTGAGAGCAGCATAATGTAGGGGCAGAGATCCTGATTACAGGGATGTGTCACTTGCTGAGCTGCTTAGTGTAGTTTTGAGAAAATCACTGATTAATCAGCAGCGGATTATCATTAGAGAACTACTTTGTGTGCTGTCAGGTAGTCCAGCATATTCATGAGCTCTGTATAACTGCTAGATCTGCAGAAGAGAAAATATTGATTTTATCAAAATGACAGCAAACAGCTCACTAATGACATATCGCTGGAATCAGGGTCTCTGTCGCTACATTATGCTGCACTCAGATGGGGGAGCAAAAACCAAAATTATCTTTAAAGAGTCATTAATGTCTGATCAGCCGGGGTCCAACACCATGCACCCACGCCAATCAGCTGTTTTCATTCCCGACAGCAGATGTTCAGTTTTGGTGATGCGCCGTCTTTGGATAGCATCTGCGGTCGGGTACTGCACATATGCCTCCTATTTATATCAATAGAAGGTGGATGTACAGTATGCGGCTTCTGCTATCAGAAGACAATGCAGCGCCAGAACTAAGTATTTCCAGACACCTGTTGCTGCGGGCGACACCAACAACAGCTGATCGGCAGGGGTGTATGGTGTTTGACTCCGGGCTGATCAAACATTGATCACCTATCCTAAAGATAGGCCATCAATGTAAAAGAAGTAGACAACCTCTTTAATCTGAAGGTTAATTGCTTTATATAGGTGCCCAGCTACAGTACTGAAAGTGTGTCACCTGGAAGAAAATTTACTTTTCTTTTCTCCTAGAAGTTATTTTACGTCACCACCGGAGTCCGCTCCATCGACTTCTACTCCGATCACCCGGCGACGCCGTGTTCCTGCCGTGGATAGTGCTGGTGGTGGGAGAGGAGTCGATGCCAGCGGCGCCGGTGGGCGCAGGCTCCGCTCATCCACTGGTCTGGGTTTCCTGGGGATCTGCAGTGCCACTGGCTGACTGTAGGTGGCGGGTGTCTCCCAGCTGAAGTATCATCATTCAGCTACAGCCTATGGGAAGACACTACACCCTTTTTAATACCCCTTCTGTCTGCTAACCCCTGCCAGAGATAGCTCTGAGAATTCTGGCTCCTGTTTCGTCCGTGATTTTGTGTGCTGATTACCGCTTGTTTCCTGACTACCCTCCTGTCTGCTGTTTTTGTACCTCGCTGCCCGATCTGGATTTGACCTCTGCTAGGTTTTCAGATTACGTCCTTGCCTGCCGATTCTGTCCCTGTTCCGAAATTCCTGGTTTGACCCTGACTAATGACTACTCTCTCAAACTGCAGCTTTCCACAGGTAGTGATCTCCAGGGCCCTGTGTAATTCCAAATCCCTGTATAGGGGTTAAAGGGTTTCAGAGTTCTGGGGGTCCTGCCTGGTGAGTGGCTCCCCTCTAGCCTGTCCATTACAGCCTGTCTGAGTCTGTGGATCCAGGCAGGCGTTACAAGTTACTGGTTTTAGACAAGCAAGCCTGCTCACAGCAAACAGTAGTCATATTGCTTAAAGGGAACCTGCCAACTGAGTCATGCTGCCCAAAGTGCGGGCATCATGAATAAGAGCCTGACTGAATGATTGCAGCTAGGTATGTTGTTCTCTGAAAGGCTTCTGCTTTTCAGAGAAAGTATAGTTTGAAGATCCATTTGGGGAACAAATGCCAAAATGAGATTAGTTAAATTCCCTTTAATCCATTAAGGGATTGGATCAATGGCTTACGCCCCACCACCGTGCGGAGCTGCCGCCCCACCACCGTGCGGAGCTGCCGCCCCACCTACACCCCACCTACTGTCTCCTCCCCAAAATCCTTTAGGATGTAAGCCCGCAAGGGCAGGGCCCTCTTCCCCCTGTGCTAGTCTGTCTATTGTAACGTGTACATGTATTCTGTATGTAACCCCCTCATGTACAGCACCATGGAATCAATGGTGCTCTATAAATAAACAATAATAATAATAATAATAATAACCAGAACTGGTGAAGTGACTGATTATAACTACTGTTAAAGGGAACCTGTCACCAGATTTTTACCTATTAAACTAAAAGAATCACCTTCTGCAGCTCCTTCTGTAGTGCCTTGAAAAAGAATTCATACCCTGTGCACTTGCCCACATCTTTTTACGTGACACATACAAATTTAAATGTGTGTTATTGGGATTATATGCACTATACCAACACTACTGTAAGTACCAAGTATCTGTACAAGAAATGATACATGCTGTAGACTGTGAGCCCTCGCGGGCAGGGTCCTCTCTCCTCCTGTACCAGTCTGTTTTGTACTGTAAATGATTGTAGTACGTATACCCTCTTTCACTTGTAAAGCGCCATGGAATAAATGGCGCTATAATAATAAATAATAATAATAATGCTAGAGCTATTTTGCAAAGAAGAATGGTCAAACATTTCAGCCTTTACATGGGCAAAGCTGGTAGAATAATCTACCAACAGAAGTAATGGCAGCAAAAGGTGGTTTTACAAAGTTTTGACTCAGGGGGCTGAATGCATATGCATGTCTCAATTTTCAGATTTCTAGTTTTAAAACATTTAGAAAACAATATCATTTCCTTTACACTTCACAGATTCTTGCTACTTTGTGTTGGAATACCACATGAAATCCCAATAAAATACAATTAGGTTTGTGGGTGTAATGTGAAAAAAAGTGGCAGGGTATAAGGTATGAATACTTTTTCAAGGGACTGTACATGGCCAAAGACCGGTTTAAGTATTTGCCACATACTGCCTTTAGTTTAATACTGCGGTATTACCACAGTTACTACATTCCGCTTACGGTATATTCTTTTTGCCCCTCTTATTTTGAGATTAGAAACTTAGAGTAAACTTCAGTGTATCACACTTTCCTGCCCCTGATTTACGGCTGCCATCCACCTGCAATCTTACATGCATAGCTACTCACTGTTATGACTTATGGGTGAGAATAATTAAAGCATATGCACAGCAAATCCATAACTGGAAGAAATGATAGGTGTGGAGTCATCTCCTTGGCATGAGTTAGATATAGCCTAGATTTTGAACAGTCAACCTCCATTTTTCTAAAGTACATGAACTAATACAATAGCACACAGTTGTTTTCCAGTATGTATATGTAAAGGAGTGGAGAAGCTGTCAACCCCTCCCTTGAAGATCTTATAGTAACTTAATGCATTGTCAATGTTTAAAGGGAAACTGTCAAAAGATTTTTGCTATGTAAGCTAAAACCAGCATGCCGTAAGGGTTAACATGGAGAATTGAGGGATACCTTTCTTGTCACAGTTTAATCTGTTGCTTATTTGCTATGTTTGTTTAAACCAAAGGATTTATCATTGCTACAATGTTACAAGCATGGCAATCTGACAAGTCCCCTTCTCTGATTGACACCTAAATGTCAATGTACAATCTCTATAGAGAGCCTGGTGTGGGCAGGACAGCTCTCTCTGCTCTGCTACATGGCTAAATCTAAAAATTCTGATTGTGCCAGAATGGCTGCACCCAGTAATCTCAGTGATACATCATTGGATTCAGGAACTCTTTGTCTACATCATGATGCTCTCCAATGAGGTAGCAAAAACCTGCTGACAGATGTGTTTTAGTGGCCTGCAACACTTATCTTAAGACAATATTACCTATTAGCGCCAACTCATGGTGCGAAGAATTTCATGGGCATTGGACATAGGAAGTTACTTCCAGTTTGTTTGGCAGATACGGTAGCTAAAAGTATTGAACATAAAAGGAGACCTAAGGTCCTATTGTTTGCTGATCTGCATTGAAAAGGGTGTTTGTTTGGAAAGAAGGGAGATCATAAATGGCACATTCTGTAGATAGGAAGGACTTGGTGGCAAAGAAGGATTCTTTCTCTTTCGCTCGCTTTTTAAGTTTATTTATTTTATTATTTATATTGTTCAGGCTAAATGTGGAAAACCATTAAATAGGATTTTAAAGACATTCTCTTGTTATATACTGTACAAAGAATGTTTCTGACTTTGGGAAATAATTTGTAAATAGTTTAGATGATTAAAGAGGAACTCGCTTCTATAAGATAAATTGTGGTACCATTTCCTCTTTTCAGTTCCAGTCATTACACCGCAGAAGTGAACGCATGGTGGCACTGACAACACATGGTTTTATGGGTATTATTTCCTACTGTCTGTGTTTTTTATTTCCACTGTCTGTCATGAAAACAACTTTGAGTACAATGTCTCATCTCTGACATTTATGGCATACTAATAAGTAAGACCAGCACCTATCTCGAAAGCAGGGCTCCATGTAATGCTGCCGGTAATGGGGAGGTGGTTGCCCAGATAAGGGACCTGTATGCTGTAGATTTACATCATTGGGAGTAGTGTATATTTTTATATAATTCTCTGAGAATTTTCAAAAAGTAAATTAGTAGCTGTCATGCAACGGTTCACAAAGGCATCAAGACTTCTATTTTTACTGGAAACCTGAAGGTATGATATCAGGATTCTGTTTGGGTCCATCATGATTTCTTTCATAGGATAAATTCAATAAAAAAAATGTTTAAATCTATCATGTTTCCAGTGTGAAATCATTTCATTGGTCCATAACATAAGATGGAGATGAAAGGTTAGAAGGTATTTTGTTAAAACTTCAATTTCTGCACCAAATCAACAGAGTTGAAAGGAATTTTGGAGTGATGGATTGGCTAAAATAAAGAAAAAAATCTGTATATTCAAAGACCAGCACTGCACTCACAAGTAATGTCATTGCGGGAGCGGCGCTGATCTCTGCACGCCACCAGGTACGCTGAGTGCACTGACAATGTGCGCTGCTCGGTGTCGCCAGCTCTACTGATCAACAGAGCGGACGCTGTCACTGATCACACATAGTGCACACAAAGCGGGGGGGACAGTACGGGGACACAGAAGGGACAGAGCAGCCCCTGACACGAGCATCACTGACGGACAAGTACAATCTGATAAAACATCAGATTGCACTCATGTAGAAGGGCGCAGTAGTCATTGCTGTGTGTAGCCCTCGTCACTCCTACATAAATTATCCCTCCTAGGGTTGCAGGTCTGTCACTTACAAATCAGACAGCACTCCATTATAGTAGATATCAGAAATTCTTTATTTGACATCAACTTGTTAACAGGTATTTGCACGGTATGTTACACTTTAGGGTAATCCTTAACATCTTCCTAGACTGCTGTATTCACTGAACACTACAGTAGCCAGATCCTTCAGTCCTAGGACCATGAAACCCTCTGGGATAGTCTTTCTACCCCTGCCGCAACTACATGACCATCCTCTCTCAGAGACCAGTCTCCCAATTGCTGGTTTTCCTCTCTCCATGAGCTTCCATCTGCTTCAGCCCTTTACCAGGGCAACAGCTTCTTCTGAACGGGGATGTAACTTCACATGAGCACTACCTAGCCTTCCCCATCTAATCTATCAGAAAGCTTTCTCTATCCTCTCACTAGCCCGTACTATAGAAGCTAATCCTTTTCTCAGGTATAAATGCCCCTGAAATACTTTTACAGTCATGGTTACTAATGCAAGTGTGGCGCCCCTGAGGCTTTCGTCGCCACAGGTCATTGCACCCCATCCAGCGGTGTGATGCCCCATTCTGGGAGAGGAAGGGAGTGAACTCCTGTCCCCTGGTAAATCCACACTACACCCATTGCTAGGAACACACTGGGACCAGGGAAAGTGGCAGAAAACCCTCCCATGCTGCATGCTGGGAGGGGTCGTAAGACCCATCCCTGCTCCTATAGGGTAGAACAAAGCAACTGGGGAGGTGGGAGGAGCCACAGAGTGCAGACACAGAGAGGAAGGTCTAGTTTAGTCAGAAGGAGAATGAGAGAGAGTGGGGAAGGAGGAGGAGGCCTGCTGGAGGCAGGCAAGGAGGAGAAGAGAAAGGAAAGAAAGCTCCAAGTCAGTCAGGAGCGGAAAGGAAAGAAAGAGACGCTTCCTGGTGAAGATCCTGGGACTCAGAGGGTCCAGGTGACACCAAGCAGAGAACAGAAGGGGTCCCAGGGCCATGGGTAGCTGTAGAGCTGCGGTGGCCTGTTCCACAAGAACATCGGTGGAGGGCTCAAGCTGCAACAGGGGACGGTCCCTAGAAACCGGAGGAGTGCAAAATCATCTCCAGACAGTAAAAACCGAGGCCCAGGGAATGTTGTAAACTCCCCGGGCCACAGCCCACAGCAGTACCTCTAGAAAAGGGATAATCAGCCGACAGGTGACTCCCCAGCCTGGAGGCTGTTGTGGAGGCCAATCCAGGTTCAACCTACCAAGGCAAGGCTAAGGAAGACAGCTGAAGGCAGAGACACTTAAGAGAAGGGTACCGGTTTTTACTCTCAGAATCACCCAGAAACGGCGGAGGTCCCTGACAGTGGTCCCAGCAGTCCAAGGGTCCCTGCAGGACTGTGACAAGAATTGTGAGTAAAGAACTTGAAACTGTACCCTTGAAGTTGCCTCTGTTATTTCATCTGCATAGACACTCACAAGCACCAACTGTGCCCCGGGGCATTGCTCCACCTGTGGGGAGTAGTACCACCACTGCTGCCATATCATCCCCCGGAGGCCTCATACAGCAGCGGCGGCTTATTAGCCGCATACCACAGGTGGCGTCACGAACACAAACTTTATTCACCAAGCCACATATTCTACTGACACCCACCAGGGCCACGGAGCCGGGCCCAGCCACCACTGACTACCACCGGACTAGTCCGGCCCGGCACCGGGTGTCCCACAGCCCTGGGGTGGGCGAGTCACAAGAACCCTACATAGCAATACCTTACCAACTATTTCACTAACATGACTAACACTGCTACTGCTCATCTGCCTACCATCTATACCTTATTGCTATACAGACATATTTTCATGGAACATTACATAACAACAATATGGTCAACATCTCCGAAGGAAGGGGCACAACCACCCCCCTACACTCACACCAATGTTAAATAATTAGGCAGTGTCCATCTGCAATTTTTTTCTGACGCTGAATTGGCATCAGAAAAAAATACAGCATGCTGCATCTGGCAGTGAGTCTCGTATCATATGCATCCTTAAAAGTCTATGGGTAAGTGTGAAACATCGGACTGCACTCGGATGTTATCCGACTGCAGTGTGAAATACGCAGCGAGAGGTAGTGGAAAAAATGCAAAGATTAAGATCTCCTTCTTTCCGCACCTGAGATCCGTATTTCGCATTGGGAGAGAATCGGATCACAGTATAATGATACTCAGCACACACTCGCAGTAGAGATTGAGCCGAGGGTTACTAGCAAATCACATCTGATTTTTTTCACAGTAGGCGCCATATGTGTGACGCCCTGGACTAGCCAGGTAGTCACATACATAACAACATACACACCCCCCACCCTAGACAGTAACAACAGTCAATCAAAAACCCTTGTTGCCTCCCTCCAGGGTCTGATGTCCCCACCAGGTGGGGCGGAGCCAGGCGGTTGGCCCCACCCACTGAGGAGTTCACAGGCCTGGAGGCGGGAAAAGTGTCAGATCAGTTTTGGAGGTGAAAGTGAGAGGAGTAAATACTTCAGGTGTCTGGGTAGGAGCCCAGGCACTGACAGCAAGGTTGGCAGACGGTGGTGGCTGTCTGCAGGAGTTGGTGGAACTCCGCAGAGCTGTAAGGACCGGGGTTGGGCGTCGGCCGGGAAACGGAGTGAAGCTAAGCACACAGGCAGGGCCATCGGACCCCGATCAGGCTTGGAGCCGCCGTCAATAGTCAAATCTGAATGTGACAGGAACCCCAGGGGTTTCCTAACAACCAAGTCCCGATTGAAGGCAACAGTCCACCCAGAGAGGATATACAGCCACCGCCACAGGCTAGAGATCCAAGGGCCAGCGCCTGCAGGCAAAACGGGCCCCTACGGCACCTATATGCCGGGGAGTGGACTACCGGTGGGCAACCACAGGAGTCAAGAATATCTTCACAGGTGCAGGGAAAGACAGCCACCATCAGCCATCTGGGGAGAGCAAAACAACAACACTGCAGCCGGCTGCGGGACCCGTCCATCCGGCCGCTTTTGGTTTACCAATGACTCTGTCAGTGATTGTCTGAGTGAGTACACCAGTGCCGTCTGGCACCACGCCGCGCAGTCCCTGCACCCTAGCCATCCAGCCTCCCCGTTACACCACCGGGCCCCGGGATCACCAACCCCCCTACCCATGGAGGGGACAACATCCTAGCTGCACCCTACCATCTCTCCCGGGATCCCCGTTACCAGCAGCGGTGGGGCCATCATCACCACGTCCCATGGGTGGCGTCGCGAACAATCTCCCTAAACATACCACCCCCTTTTCACTCATGGGTGAGGAGCGCTGCTCGAGTCCCTGGGTCCGGTCCACCACTCGAGCCACCGAGCAGCAGAAGCCCCGGACCCAAGCGTGGCGAGTGCTTCCCTCCGCCAGCGACATGTGTAGCGCCCTTAAAACCATCAGGGTGCTACAAGGTTGTGCATCCTCACAAGGATGCAGGGCCTACCCCCTTAGGGACCCAGAACCCCAGTACCGGTACCAACAAAAACTCAGGTAATCCCAGTTTTTCCCCAACAATCCCCCATACAATGGTACCCAGCTAAGGTAGTGTGCCACCCCTGCAGCGGTCCGAACCGCTCGGGTCCGGGAGTGATTATTCGTGGCTCGAGGGTCTCCGGACCGGGGGCTAGGGGTCACACTCGAATGAAGAAGGGGGAGGGTATTTACAGGGGAGAGGTAGTTCGTGACACCACCCGTGGTGTACGGTAATTGGGGGTACCGCCGTTGCTGTTGGGAGTATCCGGGGTAATAGAGTAGGGCAGCTAAGGTGTCGTCACCCTCCACGGGTAGGGGAAGGCCCGGGGACTCGGTGGGATGCCGTGGGATGCAGCGGTCACTCAGGTACTCACTCAGTCAATAAGCAGACGCTGACAACCGGGTAAACCAAATCTCGGGGTAACGCTGCCACTTGAGGGGAGCTCGTCCGGTTCCCGTCCCCTATGGTGTTGCATGGTGATCCGTGACCTGCCTCCTGGCACTAAGTTTAACTTCAACGTGGTGGCCCAATAGTCTGAAACTTGCCGAGGCCCGCTCCCCACTTTGGCTAAGTGTGGGAGCCTGCTCTCAGGGCTCACGCTTGGGATTTTCTGGACCGTTTGGTTGGAAGGCCCTATCCACCTCGTTGCACTAGTGCCCCGATTCTGGAGCGGGTGGGAACAGATCATAAAGGCTCCATTCTTCTCAGGTGAATTGCCGGGTTGCCTGAAGCTTCTCCCCGTCCTAGGGTCCGTGTACCCCACCGTGCCTTCGGTCCCGGACCGGTGACAGTGCCAGGCTGCTGACCGTCCTCCTTGACAGGTGCAGGCACCTAGTCGCAATCCCCTGCGACCGGGGGTCCGACTCCTCTAGGTCCAGACCACAGTCTGCAACCTAGACAGCTTCTCTTGGAAGCAACCACTCCCAACCTCCTCTGAGCTCCTCACAGCTCAAGGGCTACTTCCCAACTCTCCACTCACTGACAGACTGACTACACTACTTACCTCCCCTCCCTGACCCCCCAGGTGGGCGACTCTATTCCACTCATGCCATCCACTGGTGTGCCTGGTAGGTGTGGTGCAGTGTATCTTGGATTTGATTTGCTGTTAGAGGCAACACGAATAAGATAGGGACCCAGAACCATGAGGGACTTGGAATACTGCATGGAAGGGCAGTTTATGCAGTACCCTGTGACGACCTGATAGGCCAGGGGCGTCACAGTAGGACCATGGGTGGCTGCCTAGAGGTGGAGCCAATCCAGTCCATTAGTTGACCAGGTGGGAGAGGCAGACTGTAGAGAGTGGAGAGACAAGTGTGAGACAGGCGAGGGGTGAGGGTGGAAGCGAAGCGACGTCCTGACTCGGGTTAACAGTGACCTGGTACCCAGGAGAAGTAGTTGCCGGTGGATTACTCCCGGAACTACGCACCGACGGGGTACAGGACTGTTGTGAACACATTTGGACTGGGTTCCAGTTTTGGGCTCCCTCTGGTGGCCAATGCTGGTAGTGGAGTTGGCTTGCTTGATAAAGGCCAGACAGCTGTTGAGGATTGGAAGTCAGGTGATTCTAACTGGCCTATATAACTGTGTAGTGTTCTCTTGTTCCTGGCCAGTGCTCAATGTTTTCTCCTGTGTTCTAGGACATCCTGAAGCCAGCCTAACCTTCTGTTTCTACCTGGACTCATTTCAGATAAGTCTGGTCTTTGTACCTTGCTAGTTGCTTCCATTTACTTGTTGTTTGCTGTTTAGGTACTAAGGCATATTTTCTGATTTTTCTTGTGTGGAGTCTGGGTGGAGTTGGATCATTCCCTACTGGGAATGTCTGTGTACCTTACTTCATTTTCTGCAGTATATTTTGTTTTGTCATGCTTGGTACTGATTTCAGTCCCTCCTCTATATTAGTGTTTTGCTTGGATCCCAGTAACACCAGAGTACTGATATAGTGGGGGCAGAGTCCGTGTGGACTCAGTATTTTTCCATATCAGGCGTGTTGGTATTTTCTAGGGTTTTGCACGGCTGCAGACAGTGCTCTTTCCTATCCTTTCCTATATTGATAGTTTGGGCCTCATCTTTCCTGAATCTGTTTTCTTCCTGTGTATTGTGCTTTCCTACATCACCGTAATCTTTATATGTGGGGGGCTATCAATATCTTTGGAGGACTGCTACGAGGCAGATTAGCTTTTCTTGTATTTCTCTCTGTAGGAATAATTAGTTCTCCGGCTGTGTCGAAGCGACCAGGTCATCGTAGGCACATCCCATGGCTACTTCTAGTTGTGTGTCAGTGTGAGGTCTGCAGTCCACTAAGATTCCAACCACTCTGGTGACACTCTGGGATTCCCAGTTTTTGTCTTTTATTCTGATCCTCCGCAGTCACTGAATCACAACACAGGACCCTAGGACAGGAAACAGCTCCAATCCAGCCTGTTAATACCTCCACAGTAAGGGGACCATCAAGGACCTTGCTGACCCTAAAGAATCTGAAGACTCAGTAGCAAAGGGAGAGCCGGGCACAAGACCAGAGACTCCAACCCCACAGGGTTCACGCTACTGTCAGGCGGACAGAAGTGAACAAACCACAGAACGGGGTCCCACTTACCAGAGACAGGTGCAGGGGAAGAAGGTACCAGAGAACGAAACTGGCACTGGGATGAAGGGGGCCTTGGGCACACAGTCAACACTAGAGTTAAGCGATGTTCGGGGTTCGCCACTTTCATGTTCGAGTGATTTTGGGGGGTGTTAGAGCTCGAGCTCGAACTCGAGCTTTTTGCTAAAAGCTCGACAGTTCGAGTTAGGTTCGAGAATGGTTCGATCAACAAAAACGTGGCTTTTCACAGTAAGGCTATGTGCACATGTTGCTATCTGCATGCGTTCTGCGTCCCCAGCACAATCCCTCTCTTTCCTACTCACCGATCACGGGCGTCTCGCTGCACGGCTGTCAGAAATCTGCGGCGTCTTTTCCTCTTTAGAAAATGGCTGCCGCTTCATTATTCAATCAGGTATTCCGTGCTTTTGTGGCGCCCTGGACTAGCCAGGTGGCCACAGACAAAACACCCCCACACCCCCACTCCCAGACAGTTACATTAGTCAGACACAAAACCCTTGTTGCCTCCCTCCAGGGTCTGATGTCCACACCAGGTGGAGCGGAGCCAGGCGGTTGGCGCCACCCACCGAGGAGTTCACAGGCCTGGAGGCGGGAACAGTGACAGTTTAGTTCAGGATGTGGAAGTGAGAGGAGTGAACACTTGAGGTGTCTGGGTCGGAGCCCAGACACTGACAGCAAGGTTGGCAGACGGTGGTGGCCGTCTGCGGGAGTGGTGGATCAACGTGGAACCGTAGGACCGGGGTCGGGCGGTGGCCCGCCGGTACCGAACCGGGGAGCGAAGTGAAGCTAGCACACACAGGCAGGGCCATCGGACCCTGGCTAGGCTTGGAGCCGCTGTTAACAGTCAAACCCCCAGGGGTTTCCTAACAACCCAAGTCCCGTCAGAAGGCAACCGTCCGCACCGTGAGGGTATACAGCCACCACCACAGGCTAGAGACCCAAGAGCCAGCGCCTGCGGGAAAAACGGGCTCCTCCGGCATCCATACACCGGGGAGCGGACTACCGTTGGGAACCCATCAAGACAGTACACAAAGGTGCAGGGAGAGACAGCCACCATCACCTGTCCGGGGAGAGACACTGCAGCCAGCTGCGGGACCCGTCCATCCAACCGTTTGGTTTACCGTAGACTTTGTGCATCTCTTACTGAGTGAGTACAACTGTGCCATCCGGCACCGCGCCGCGCTGTCCCTGCAACCCTGCACCTCACCGACCCTGCCTCCCCGTCTCACCACCGGGCCCCGGGACCACTAACCCCTACCCACGGAGGGGGAAAACAACATCCCAGCTGCTCCCTACCATTGCTCCTGGGATCCCCGTCACCAGCAGCGGTGGTGCCCATCTTCACCACAACCCGTGGGTGGCGTCACGGACTAAATCCCCAAACAAACCACCCCATTTTCACTCACGAGCGAGGAGCGCCGCTCGAGTTCCCGGATCCGGAAATTCATGAAATAATTTAAAAAAAAAAGGGCTTCCCTATATTTTTGGTTCCCAGCCGGGTACAAATAGGCAGCTGGGGGTTGGGGGCAGCCCGTAGCTGCCTACTGTACCTGGCTAGCATACAAAAACATGGCAAAGCCCACGTAATTTTTTTTGGGGGGGGGAACTCCTGCATACAGTCCTGGATGGAGATGATTAAGAGATTTCACCAGCACAAAACTCCAGGCATCTTGTACTTTAAAATAAAAACTTCTTTATTTTCTTGTCATTAAAAAGTCCATGCTATAATGGTTAAGCCCATGTCAGAGAGGACGCGTTTCGAACATCCAGTTCTTATTCAGTCTCTAAACCATCTAGTCACAGAACTGTTTAAAAAGGGCTGAACCCAAACATGTGATCAAATGCAAGGAGAGAGCAAGACAATTACAAAAACATTAACCCATTAAGTTGGATCAATCCATATAGTGCCATAACACTTATATACATACATAGTATTTAAGCAAGATTAATATGCAAACATCAATTCATTTCTTTTATTTAAACCCTTAGGAAATCTTGTGCCCATTAAAAACATCCATTTTATTTCTCTCTGAAAAAGGATATCTTTCAAATTTCCACCTCTTCTAGGTAGTTTGATTTTTTCAATGGCATTAACTTTCATGCCTTTCAAATCACCTGCATGTGCGTCGCGAAAATGTTGAGACACTCCTGATAATTTTCTCGTGGTGGCATTATTCACATCATAGATGTGTTCAGATATCCTCTTTCTGAGGGAACGACAAGTGCTGCCTATATATTGTAACTGACAAATAGTACAAGATATCAAATAAACCACATGGTCTGAACTGCAGTTTATAAGTGACATTATTTTATAAGTTTTTTTATCAGTGAATGAAGAAAAATCCTTTACATTTAACATATAACCGCATAGTCCACAAGATCTATGGCCACATTTAAACGAACCTGTACTAGGTAACCAATTGCCGGCATTTTTTTCCCCATTAGTGGAACCGCACCTGTTCATGTGATCACTGGGTGATAACATGGATCCCAATGTAATGTTCCTTTTTGAACATGGCATAATTGGCATAATTCTAGGAGATTTTTTCAAGCTGGTCCTAAATCCATATTGAAAAATAATAAAAGACGCAACAATTCCACTCGTGTAAATTTTTCTTCTACAGATTTTGAAACGACTGATGTGGACTCTACAGATTACAATACAGACACGTCCGATAATAATTTTGACACTCCATCTACTTCATCAAGTGTGTCAAAAAACTTGAAAAATCAGCCGTTTTTCCAGAAAAATCGAAAAAAACAAGGAGGAGCGGCCGGAAACATAGAAAGTCATGTGTATCAACACAATCATTATACGAGGGGGAAAAGGAAATGAATATTGATAATAATAATTTCTCTGTTATAAATATGTCGGCATGCATTTTAAACAGTAGTGAAATAAGTGTTTTGAAAAGGGGTTTAAATTTTGTTCCCAATAAGAGGTTTGATCTTTTTAAAACAATATTAGATGTTAATAAGTTCATTCGAAAATTAACAGTAAAAAAACACTTCTTTCAAGATGAAAATGGGTCTAATGTTCCTAATGTTTCAAATGCATCAGCCGACACATATTTCTCTCCTATGTCATTTAAAGAACAAATGGCTTTACAAAATTTGCATGATTTATCAAGTGATAGTGGTATCAGATCTAATTCACATTGTGCGGTTTCCCATTTTAATGTTCCTAATCCAAGTTTTTATCCCATCCCCTCGAGGTGTGATCAGATGACTGACTTCCAGAATATAGTAGAAAAAGAATTAACTGCTCTTTCTCATTTACAAGAACCTATGGTTCAAAATTTGTCTAAAACTGAGAAAGATGCGGTTATTTCCCTGCAAAAAAACTTGAACATCATAATAAAAAATTCTGACAAGGGGGGGGCAGTCGTAGTTTTGGACACAGGACTTTATGAAAGGGAGGTATTGACTATGTTACAGGATTGCGATACCTACAGGAGAGTCGATCATGACCCCTCTGCAGGCATAAAAAAATCCTTGGAGAAAATTTTAGAGGAAGGCTTACATTTGGGTTTAATTGATGAAAAATTGAGAGATTATCTTAATCCCTCTTATTGTTTAATACCATTATTGCATGCCTTACCCAAGTCACATAAAAACCAATTTCCCCCAAAAATGAGACCAATTGTTTCAGGTATCGATTCTTACACTGAACATCTGGCAGAGTGGTTGGACAACCACCTCCAATTTCTTCCCAAAATGTCTCCTGGCTATGTATTGGATAGCAAACATGTGTTGAATATTATCTCTCAGATGAAATGGCAGGATAATTACAGTTGGTTAACTTGTGATGTGCAATCACTGTATACATCCATCCCACATTCTCTTGCCATTTTGGCTTTGAGAGATTTGCTCAACAAATATTCTGACTACTCGCTTGAACTACAAAATTATTTGGTGGATGTGACTGAATTTTGACTTAAGAACAACTATTTTACCTTTCTAAATAAAGGATATGTTCAGTTGCAGGGATGTTCAATGGGCGCATGATTTTCCCCCTCATTAGCGGGCATATTCATGTTTTGGTGGGAAGAACAATATATTTTTAATCAATGTAATCCTTTTTTCTCGGATATAGCATTATATCTGAGATTTATAGATGATGTACTCATTGTATGGCAAAATCCAAACAAAAAAATTGAGGATTTCATATTTTACATCAATAACAATGCCCATAATCTTTTTTTCACTTTTTTTCATGATGTATCAAAAATTAATTTTTTGGATATACAATTTCATGGGATGGGTGATAATGGAGAAATTAATTGCAGCCTCTATAGAAAACCCATATCAGGCAATTCGCTGTTACATGCGGGAAGCTGCCATCCAAAACATGTTATAAATAACATCCCTGCAGGTGAATATGTCCGTGCTAGGAGGTGTTGCAACACCCAAAATGGTTTTGAGGTGGAATGCAACATTATTGAAAAAAGGTTTTTGGCAAGAGGTTATAAAATGAAAAATCTCCAAAAAGCCAAAACCAAGGCAAATAAAGCGAGTAGGTCACAATATTTGGACATGAATAAAATCAAAGACAGTCCTCAGAAAGAATTGTCAGTTGTTTTTTCAACAACATACAGTAAAAACTATTATGATGTAATTAAAATTATCAAAAAATATTTACCCATTTTATCTACAGATGACACATCATATCAAATCTTAAAAAATGGAGTTAAATTTGTTTCAAAAAGGAACATTACATTGGGATCCATGTTATCACCCAGTGATCACATGAACAGGTGCGGTTCCACTAATGGGGAAAAAAATGCCGGCAATTGGTTACCTAGTACAGGTTCGTTTAAATGTGGCCATAGATCTTGTGGACTATGCGGTTATATGTTAAATGTAAAGGATTTTTCTTCATTTACTGATAAAAAAACGTATAAAATAATGTCACTCATAAACTGCGGTTCAGACCATGTGGTTTATTTAATATCTTGTACTATTTGTCAGTTACAATATATAGGCAGCACTTGTCGTTCCCTCAGAAAGAGGATATCTGAACACATCTATGATGTGAATAATGCCACCACGAGAAAATTATCAGGAGTGTCTCAACATTTTCGCGACGCACATGCAGGTGATTTGAAAGGCATGAAAGTTAATGCCATTGAAAAAATCAAACTACCTAGAAGAGGTGGAAATTTGAAAGATATCCTTTTTCAGAGAGAAATAAAATGGATGTTTTTAATGGGCACAAGATTTCCTAAGGGTTTAAATAAAAGAAATGAATTGATGTTTGCATATTAATCTTGCTTAAATACTATGTATGTATATAAGTGTTATGGCACTATATGGATTGATCCAACTTAATGGGTTAATGTTTTTGTAATTGTCTTGCTCTCTCCTTGCATTTGATCACATGTTTGGGTTCAGCCCTTTTTAAACAGTTCTGTGACTAGATGGTTTAGAGACTGAATAAGAACTGGATGTTCGAAACGCGTCCTCTCTGACATGGGCTTAACCATTATAGCATGGACTTTTTAATGACAAGAAAATAAAGAAGTTTTTATTTTAAAGTACAAGATGCCTGGAGTTTTGTGCTGGTGAAATCTCTTAATCACTTCCTATGCACATGGACTGGCTCTCCAAATCTCTTCTCCGTGCACAGCCCAGGATTACTGGCTTCCATTGCACAGGTGAGCTGGGCAAAAAAACCTTTTTCACTATTAGTCCTGGATGGAGTATGCTGAGCCTTGTAGTTCTGCAGCTGCTGTCTGTCTGTATGGAGGAGAGCAGACAGTAGCTTCAGAACTACAAGGCTCAGCATTCTCCATTCACTAGTGTATGCAGGAGAGCAGACAGCAGCTGCAGAACTACAAGACTCAGCATACTCCATCCAGGACTGTATACAGGAGTTTTTTGCCCACCAAAAAAATGACGTGGGCTTCGCCATATTTTTGTATGCTAGCCAGGTACAGCAGGAAGGTACGGCTGCCCCCAACCCCCAGCTGCCTATTTTTACCCGGCTGGGAACAAAAAAAGTAGGGAAGCACTTTTTTTTAATTATTTCATAAATTTCATGAAATAATTTAAAAAAATTCAACATGAGCTTCGCCACATTTTTGTGTCCAGCCAGGTACAACTAGGCAGCTGGGGATTGGAATCCGCAGCACAGGTTGGCCTGAGCTTTCTGGGTCCCTCTGCTGCGAATTGCAGTCCGCAGCCGCCCCAGAAAATGGCGCTTTCATAGAAGCGCCATCACCTGGCGCTGTATCCAACTCTTTCAGCTGCCCTGAAGCTGGGTGGCTTGCTGGGTAATAATGAGTTAATACTAGCTTTGTTTTAACAGCTAGTATTAAGTCAGAGATTCTTAATGTCAGGCAAGTTTGACCCAGCCATTAAGAATCTCCAATAAAGGGTTAAAAAAAAGACCCCACACAGAGATAAAATACTTTAATAGAAATAATACACAGACACATTAGAGACTCCATGTTTATTAATCCCTCTCATCCCTCCACGATACATGGTCTTCTGTCTTCTTTTTCCTTCAACCCATGCAGCTCTGCTACATCAGACAGTGCTGCATGGGAGGAAGGATGCTGCTGCTCCCTGTGAACTGCAGTCTATTTACTCAGTCAGTGAGCAGAGGCTGCAGGCTGTAAGCGGTGACGTCACCGCTGACAGGCGGGTTGCTATAGCAACGGTGATCTCTGTTATTGACCGGCTGTGGCAGCCGGTGAATAACGGAACGGGGAAGCAGAACGGGGAGTCGACCATGTGCCAGAGCATTTCGCCGGTATACGGAGATGCTGGAACGATCACCGCGTACCGGGGAGTGCAATGACAGGACCTAGCGTGATGTCATAGCCATGTGACCAGTCTGTAGCCAATGAGACAATAGACACTTGACTGGTCCCATGCTTTTTTTGACGTCACGGAAGGTCCTATCATCAGTGCTGGTTACCGGGAGGACGCAGCGATTATCGGAAGGAAAAGTGGCGGGAGACAGGGTGCAGGATGCATCGCGGGGACCTGTAAGTGTTATGGCAATGTTTATTAACTGTATGTGTACATTTATAATGTGTTTTTATGTGTTTGTGTTTGCCTCCCATTGTTTTCAATGGGGTTCGAGAGGTTCGTTGAACTGTTTGCCGAACCGAACTCGAACGCGGCCTCCGTTCGACGAACCGAACTCGAGCCTTTAGAGGCTGTCTCATCTCTAGTCAACACCTACCAGCAGTGAGTAAACCAGTTGCACTTAACACCTGTGTGGACTACCTTCTTCTGACGCCCACTGCATCATACACCCTCTGGGGCAAAACACTACTTGCGGAGGGTCTACCATTCTAGCTGCCAATTCCACCAGCCCCAGTAGAGACATTCTGCAGCGGTGACTCCCTACTCTTAGCCGCAACACCGCAAGTGGCGTCACAAGTGAACACCACCAGGGCATGGAACCGGGCAACGGCCACCACCGTGACATTCCCAATAGAGACACTGCCCGGGACCGAGTACCCCATATCCCTGGGCGTGACACCTTAAGCTAATGAGAGCGAGGCCTAAATGTGGTCAACATGATTAGGATTAAAGTTCATTCTACAATTGGTGTAGCTGTACTCTGCACTCTTTTGTCTTTTGTTTATAGGGTGTGTGTGCGTGCAATAAATGCGGTAAATCTGAGGGCACAGCCGTACGACTCATCCGAGGATCACACCGCAATGCTCAGACTGACCAGTGGCTCTCCTGACTCGAGCATGATAGGTGAATAGAAATATATGCTGTCAGCATAGCCGCCGATCAGTCCGAGCATTGTGATTCTCAGACAAGTCGTACGGCCATGTGACTGTGCCTTAAGAGCAATTTTGCAGATATTTGCAGTTTTTCTTCTCAAATCAATTAAAGGGGAAAGAAAATATTTATCTGATAACATTTCTCTAAATAGAATTATTTCTCAATTTTACCTTCACTGATTTATCATGTACCTGCTTAGCCACGGCTTTCATTCCTGGTTTCTATCACATGCTTATTTTGAGGTTAAGATTATGTCTTTCCTCAACAACAATTGGTGTCTTCTATGCTTCGCTGACTGCATCATATGATGAAGGTGTCCAAGTGTGACATACTGAAATTAAGATCTAGAACTAATGGGGATGTCCCCTTTCAGAAGCATTTGCATAAACTCACAATCTTCTGTTAAAAATAAGGTACGATTTACTTACCATTCATGGGTCTAGCTCAGTATCTCTGACATTGACCTGCTTCCATTGTTTGTCTCCTGTGGTAATATCACAATGATATCGATGGAACCAATCACTGAACTAAACATTTTGTCATCTACATCTGTACTCGCTGAGGTCAGTGATTGGCTGCAGCGATGCCGATGTGACGTCACCACTGCAGCCAAACCAGTGTCAGAGGAAGCAGTGGGAACAATGTACTGTACCCAGAAAATGGCAAGTAAGGGTACCTTCACACTTAGCGATGCAGCAGCGATCCGACCAGCGATCTGACCTGGTCAGGATCGCTGCTGCATCGCTACATGGTCGCTGGTGAGCTGTCAAACAGGCAGATCTCACCAGCGACCAGTGAACAGCCCCCAGCCAGCAGCGACGTGCAAGCGACGCTGCGCTTGCACGGAGCCGCCGTCTGGAAGCTGCGGAGACTGGTAACTAAGGTAAACATCGGGTATGGTTACCCGATGTTTACATTAGTTACCAGTGTGAGCAGGGAGCAGGGAGCCGCGCACACTGAGCGCTGGCTCCTTGCTCTCCTAGCTACAGTACACATCGGGTTAATTAACCCGATGTGTAATGCAGCTACATGTGCAGAGAGCAGGGAGCCGCGCACACTGCTTAGCGCTGGCTCCTTGCTCTCCTAGCTGCTGTACACATCGTGTTAATTAACCCGATGTGTACAGCAGCTACATGTGCAGAGAGCCGGAGCCGGCAGCACAGGCAGCGTGAGAGCTGCAGAGGCTGGTAACTAAGGTAAATATCGGGTAACCACCTTGGTTACCCGATGTTTATCTTGGATACAGCTTACCTCAGCTGTCAGACGCCGGCTCCTGCTCCCTGCTCGCTTCATTTGTCGCTCTCTTGCTGTCACACACAGCGATCTGTGTGTCACAGCAGGAGAGCGGCTTTGAAGAAAACGAACCAGGGCTGTGTGTAACGAGCAGCGATCTCGCAGCAGGGGCCAGATCGCTGCTCAGTGTCACACACAGCGAGATCGCTAATGAGGTCACTGCTGCGTCACAAAAAGCGTGACTCAGCAGCGATCTCGGCAGCGAGCTCGCTGTGTGTGAAGCACCCCTAAAGCACAGCTTGGTTTTTATAGCTAAATGTGAATATAACAAAAGGTTTTCTGAAAGGAAGTAACCACTGTAAGCAATGGAAATGAAGTGCAATGGAAATCAATAAACTGTAAAACTGATTGTTTTTATATAACCATCCGTGGCAAAAGAAGAATCAGTTTAGTAAAAGGAGTATCCGCAGATCGCTTTCAATCTATTTGCACATATATTATATACATGTGAGTGCAGAAGTACTGTAGGTATAGAGAATAAATAATACTTAGGGGTACTTTGCACGCTGCAACATCGCAAGCCGATGCTGCGATGTCGAGCGCGATAGTCCCCGCCCCCGTCGCAGCAGCGATATCTTGTGATTGCTGGCGTAGCGAACATTATCGCTATGCCAGCTTCACATGCACTCACCTGTCCTGCGACGTCGCTCTGGCCGGCGACCCGCCTCCTTCCTAAGGGGGCAGGTCGTGCGGCGTCACAGCGACGTCACACGGCAGGCGGCCAATAGCAGCGGAGGGGCGGAGATGAGCATGATGTAAACATCCCACCCACCTCTTTCCTTCCGCATTGCAGCCGGGATGCAGGTAAGAGATGTTCCTCGCTCCTGCAGCTTTACACACAGCGATGTGTGCTGCCACTGGAATGAGGAACAACATCGTACCTGTCGCTGCACCGGCATTATGGAAATGTCGGACCCTACACCGATGATACGATAACGGCGCTTTTGCGCTCGTTAATCGTATCAAAAAGGATTTGCACACTACGATATCGACTGCGACGCCGGATGTGTATCACTTTCGATTTGACCCCACCGACATCGCACCTGCGATGTCGTAGTGTGCAAAGCCCGCCTTAGATTAGAATCATGTTATCAACTATGCATGGTTTTCTTGAATATACTTAATCTTTGATAACTCCTCAAATTAAAAAGTTCATCTGCATAAGATCTGTGGCCATTCAACAAGGCCTCCTTTACCTATCAACTTATTGTAATGCCTACATACAGTATGTACCCTCATTGAAAATCTACATAAGTGTTGTGAATCATTATGAACTAAAGTAATAAACTAATGTATTTTCTTTTACAAAGAGAAAAAAAAATCACCGGAATACGTAAGGAAATGTATAGCAATCCCTTGTCAGGTCAAGAATGAATAGCCCGCAGTCACTCCATGTGACTGCAGACTTGTGAGTTCTCCCAATGCACGTGCTACAAAGATTTGTTGGTGTCTGCTCCAGGAATGGTAGTCAAGTATCTGATATGCATACCCCCGGATAGATCCCAAGTAGTGGGCATGGCCTTGCTCAATACAATGTGTGCGCTTAGAGGACTCACTCCATGAGACTGCAGATGTGACACCCCTGATCTAGTCAGGGTGTCACAGGGTACTGCACTTGAGGCGCCCTGGACTAGCCAGGTAGCCACAGACAGAACACACACACACCCCCACCCCCCAGACAGTAAAATTAGCCAGACACAAAACCCTTGTTGCCTCCCTCCAGTATCCGATGTCCACACCAGGTGGGGCGGAGCCAGGTGGTTGGCCCCACCCCCCGAGGAGTTCACAGGCCTGGAGGCGGGAAAAGCAGTGGAGTAGTTCAGGAGGTTGAAGTGAGAGGAGTGAAGTGGAGAGTGTCTGGGTTTGTGGCCCAGGCACTCACAGCAAGGTTGGCAGACGGTGGTGGCCATGTGCAGGAGTGGTGGATCAACGCGGAACCATAGGACCGGGGTCGGGCGGTGGCCCGCCGGTACCGACCGGGGAGCGAAGTGAAGCTAGCACTCACAGGCAGGGCCTTCGGACCCCGACTAGGCTTGGAGCCGCCGTCAACAGTCAAATCCGAGTGTGACCGGAACCCCAGGGGTTTCCTAACAACCAAAGACCCGTTAGAAGGCAACCATCCGCACCGTGAGGGTATATAGCCACCGCCAACGGCTAGAGACCCAAGGGCCAGCGCCTGCGGGCAAAACGGCCTCCTCCGGCATCCATACACCGGGGAGCCAACTACCGTTGGGGACCCATCGTAGTCAACACAGTACACAAAGGTGCAGGGAAAGACAGCCGCCATCACCTGTCCGGGGAGAGAGACACTGCAGCCGGCTGCGGGACCCGTCCATCCAGCTGTTTGGTTTACCGGAGACTTTGTGCATCAATTGCTGAGTGAGTACACCCGTGCCATCCGGCACCGCGCCGCGCTGTCCCTGCAACCCTGCACCTCACCGACCCTGCCTCCCCGTCACACCACCGGGCCCCGGGACCACCAACCCCTACCCACGGAGGAGTAAAACAACATCCCAGCTGCTCCCTACCATCACTCCCGGGATCCCCGTCACCAGCAGCGGTGGTGCCCATCTTCACCACAACCCATGGGTGGCGTCACGGACTAAATCCCCAAACAAACCACCCCCTTTTCACTCACGGGCGAGGAGCGCCGCTTGAGTCCCTGGATCCGGCCCACCGCTCTAGCCACCGAGCAGCAGCAGCAGCAGCGCCGGACCTGAGCGTTAGCGAGCGCAGCGCCCCGCCGCCCGCGACACACTTTTTTCTCTTCTGGTGCAGGACTCAACCCCCCATGGTTCTGGGATCCTAACCTTTGGTATTGCTCCATCAGCATTCAAATCCTAGTCACACCTCACACCACACCATGTCAGGCACACCAGTGGGTGGTCTAGCTGGAACAGGGCCACCTGCCTAGGGGTTAGGCAGACTGGTGGGAGGGAGGAAGTCAGAGAGAGGAAGTGAGTGAAATAACAGTGGTAGCTCCCAAAGAGTGAGGAGCAGGGAGTTGGAGCCCTGGACTAGCCAGATAGTCACAGACATACCAACATACACACCCCCCACCCTAGACAGTAACAACAGTCAGACAAAAACCCTTGTTGCCTCCCTCCAAGGTCTGATGTCCACACCAAGTGGGGCGGAGCCAGGCGGTTGGTCCCACCCACCGAGGAGTTCACAGGCCTGGAGGCGGGAAAAGTGTGAGATGAGTTCTGGAGGTGGAAGTGAGAGGAGTAAACACTTCAGGTGGCCATCTGCAGGAGTTGGTGGAACTCTGCAAAGCCGTAAGGACCGGGGTCAGGCGTTGGCCCGCCGGTACCGAACCGGGGAGCGAAGTGAAGCTAAGCACACAGGTAGGGCCATCGGACCCCGACCAGGCTTGGAGCCGCCGTCAATAGTCAAATCCGAGTGTGACAAGAACCCCAGGGGTTCCCCAACAACCAAGTCCCGACAGAAGGCAACAGTCCACACTGTGAGGATATACAGCCACCGCCACAGGCTAGAGATCCAAGGGCCAGCGCCTGCGGGCAAAACGGGCTCCTACGGCACCTATACGCCAGGGAGCGGACTACCGGTGGGCAACCACAGGAGTCAGAACATTCTAAAAGGTGCAGGGAAAGACAGCCACCATCAGCCGTTCGGGGAGAGCACAACAACAACACTGCAGCCGGATGCGGGACCCATCCATCCGGCCGTTTTGGTTTACCAGAGACTCTGTCAGTGATTGTCTGAGTGAGTACACCAGTGCTGTCCGGCACCGCGCCGTGCAGTCCCTGCACCCCAGCCATCCAGCCTCCCCGTTACATCACCGGGCCCCAGGAGCACCAACCCCCCTACCCACGGAGGGGACAACATCCCAGCTGCACCCTACCATCTCTCCCGGGAACCCCGTTACCAGCAGCGGTGGTGCCATCATCACCACGTCCCGTGGGTGGCGTCGCGAAAAATCTCCCTAGACATACCACCCCTTTTCACTCACGGGCGAGGAGCGTTTCTCGAGTTCCCGGGTCCGGCCCACCGCTTGAGCCACCAAGCAGCAGCAGCCGAAGCCCCGGACCCGAGCGTGGCGAGCGCGTCCCCTCCGCCCGCGAAACTATACAGGATGGGAACAGAAGCATTCCCATGACCCGTGTCCCAGCGTAGCTTCAAGCCACATGGACTCACACAACACAGCGCAGGGAGGAAGGTCTCACTGAAAGAAACACCGCTTCTGACTTCCGAACTATCTGGGATTGGCTGGAGCCCATGACACCGGAGTCCGGCAGTCCAAAAGTGGTGACATCTTAGTGAATAAAGAACTTTAACGCAACCCCTGTGTCATACCTTCCTTCCAACGCCTTAGCTGTGCAGCAGCTGGAGTGAACTACTACTCCCAAACTCCCTATGGGCCCAAGCTCTGCCTGTGGAGAGCTGTACCAATCAAGCTGCATTACCATCGTCCCTCAGAGGAAATTCCCCCTTCTTTGCAATGGCTGCTTCCATCATAGCCGCATACCACAGGTCACGTCACGAATCAAACTACATTCATCTCCCCTTTTTATTGAATCCGATGGGGTCACGGATCTGGGCCTGGCCAACTGTGACAACCCTCTCCCCGCACCGGCCCAGCAACGAGTAAACTCCCAAGACCCCGTGGGCGCCTCACCTGGACCAGCTACTTCCAGACCCAGGCCCCCTCCTCCTCTTTTCAGCTATCACCCCCTTCACCCAGAAGGCTTGCTGTGAGGTAGGAGGAGGGGGCCTCTGGGAACTGGGATCACCTTCCCCGTTGGCGGAGCGAGGTCAGCAATGATCTCCCGGGACTTGTGCCTCCTTTCCCCCCAAGAACCCCCCTGTTCTGTACTCACTGCCTCCACCATCATTACTGCAGCAGCCAGTTCAGCCGTCGCAGGGCTTCCAGCGACCGGTATGGCGACCTCCTCCGGTCCCCTTCCTCCAGCCTGAGACCTCCATCTCTCTTGTAGGCCTCCAGGCTGGGTCGTGATGGCATGCATTGCCTTAATCCAGGCACAGCTGCGGGCCCTCTTTGTTCCTACCAAGGCCTCCAGCCTGCTCCCGCGCTTGGAGTCTGTCCACTTCGCTCCATGCTCCTTACCAACAATGGCACCGGCTTCCTGTCTTCTTCCAGGAAACTCACTTCCAGCCACGCTTTCAGGGGCGGGACCTCTTCCGGCCGCAATTGTGATCGTCAAAGGTGCACAGGTGGCATTATTACTTTCTAGAAACGAAATGTGGACACTTTTCTAGGGCACTTGCACACGGCATTAATATTTTCTAGGGAACAATTTATCATCTCTAGGGCGCAGAGGAGTCATTATCACTCTTTAAGGGGCACAGTGGTATTATTATTTGGGGGGACAGTAGGAGGAGCACTGTTATTGTGCAATACAGCAGGTGCAGTAATATGGACACATACAGCCAGGGGTAGGATTCAGCCGGTTGTGTCCGGTTTTGGAGAACCGGTTGTTAAAATAGCAGCCGGTTCCCAGAACCAGCAAGAAACAGTTGCGGCGACCCGGTTCCCTGTATTCATTTGTGTTAGTGTCTCTTTAAGACACTGACACAAATGAATCCCCATACCTCCGTGCCGCACTTCCGGGTACAGTGAAGCCTGTCTGCTCCCTGACCCAGCGGGCAGCGACGCGCTGACGCTACAGAGGTCACGGCAGCGTGGGGAGGTAGCTCCTCCTACTGCCGTCTGTCAGGGTCAGCGTGCAGAGACGAGCCACGGAGGAGGACGGAGGACAGAGGAGAAGCTGCCGGTGCTTGCAGAAGGTAAGCGCTCAGTGAGCCGAAGATGCAGGGAGAGGAGCTGCATAGATGGCAGCTATATGTGGCTATATGGGGAGAGGCCACATAAGATGGGAACTATATGGGGAGAGTGTCCACATAATATGGGAGCTATATGTGGCTATATGGGGAGAGGGGACACATAAGATTGGAGCTATATGGGGAGAGGCCACATAAGATGGGAGCTATATGGGGAGAGGCAACATAAGATGGGAACTATATGGGGAGAGGGGCCACATAAGGTGGGAGCTATATGGGGAGAGTGGCCACATAAGGTGGGAGCTATATGGGGAGAGGCCACGTAAGGTGGGAGCGCTATATGGGGAGAGGGGCCACATAAGATGGGAGTTATATGGGGAGAGGCCACATAAGGTGGGAGCGCTATATGGGGAGAGGGGCCACATAAGATGGGAGCTATAAGGGGAGAGGGGCCACATAAGGTGGGAGTGCTATATGGGGAGAGGGGCCACATAAGATGGGAGCTATATGTGGCTATATGGGGAGAGGAGGCCATATAAGATGGGATCTATATGTGGCTATATGGGGAGAGGGGCCACATAAGATGGGAGCTATACGGGAAAAGGAGCCATATGGGACAGGATCTGCATGGGAAAAGGAGCCACATGGGATGAGATCTGTAGGGGGAAAGAGGCCATGATGTGATGGGATCTGCTTGGGAAAGAGGCCATAATGGGATGGGATCTGCTGGGGAAAGAGGCCACATGGGATGAGATCTGTAGGGGGAAAGGAGCCACATGGGATGAGATCTGTATGGGGAAGGTCGCCCATTCCAATTTCAGCAGGGCTCCTTTAGTAATAATTTTTAAAAACTGTAGAAAAACCATTTAATACAATATGACTGGAACAACTGGTGCTGGACAAGAGAGTGACGGTATAGTAGGGGAAGGAGATTTTACTTTAAATTACTTGTATTTTTTGGCTGAGGAAACTGCGTGAAAATGGGTGTGGCTAACAAAATGGGTGTGGTTACAGAATGGGTGTGGTTTTCAAATAGGCGGGGTTTACAGAGAACCTGTTGTTAAAAATTTGAATCCCACCCCTGCATACAGCAGCAGTGGCTCAGTATTGGGGTATCAGTAGGATGAGAGGTTTGTGCAGGTTGGGAACATATGGGAATGGTGCCAGGAACGTGAGAAGTCCAATGTGTTTCTGTTGTAATCTTTGCAGTCGCCATGTGATTCTGTACAATTTCAACATATATGCGATACATGTGAAACCCTAGCCTACAGACTAATGCTGATCAGCTGTGGAGTGCAAAAATGATGTTCATCATCTGCCCTATAAGACTAGTTATATCATCAGCTTTCATCACCAAATTTTGTAAAAAGATGGACAAAACTGATATAAAGTATCTGACAGGTAAATAAGATCCTAAAGATAATATATGATAGCATATAGTATACAGTGGTAAATACATGTTAAAAAATTAATCTCCGGAGGAGAATATAAAATGGAGCTCTTAGATATAGATAAATACACTGGACACAGATGTGAAAAGGACCACGGTTCAAGAACGGTGGCTGCACAGACTGCACCAATGATATGTTCGCACCTTGATAAAATACGCATACTTGTCTGTGATTCATGTTTTGCTTCAATTTTTGCTTGGGCGAGTATCCAAAGTTTCTTCCCATTAACCTATATTTAATTCCAAAGTCTGAAGATCAAAATGAAATCAACCAACAAACACCATAGGATTGATAAGCAGCTAAAATTAGGTCATCTCCAAACAGCTGCTGCAGATAAAGTGCCTAGCTGCTGCTAGCTTTCTCAGCAAAGATCTACTGCTGCATCTTAATGGAAATACACAGAAAAGCGGATATTTCATTAGAATATGTTATGATTATTTATCATTCACTACTCTGCTCCGTATTTCTGCCAAATGACATGATTGAAGATATAAAGCCACCAGAAGTGACTCGTTCAGTGAAGAATCAGGAAATATAATGCATAATTTTCAGCAATAAATCCCTTTATTGGGATGTTTTCCAAGCAAAGCTCACGTAGTACAAAATGTTCACGTGTGCTGAATAAGGTCTTTGTAAAAGAAATGTACGTGCCTTGGATGAGGTAGAGCAATAAAATGTAAGCATGACAGGCTGGAAAGGTAAAGCAAGTTCACCAGAGATAGGATGTGATGAGTACAGAGTGCTACTATCGGTCCAGTCAATGAGGCTTGCTTATAAACCATACAGATATTAGTGATGAGCGAGTACTAAAAAGCTCGGGTGCTCGAGGCTCAGGCCGAGCATCCCAAGATACTCGTGTACTCGGCCCGAGCAACGAGCCCAATGTTATCCTATGGGAGACCCGAGTATTTTTATGAAATGACCCCCGGCAGCATGTAGAAACCCTAAAAATGTCACAAAAGTCTCAGAAGAGTGCTCAAATGACATGGCAACAGCATGGGGAAGACCCCTTGAAGCATTTATCACTCAAAAGTCACAGCTGTGAACACTTTTGTCCGCGTTTTACGCCATTTTTACGGACTCACCAGAAAACCTTCAAAAATGACACCAAAATGAATTTTCATGGCGGAAATGTTAAGGGCACATACCCAATAGTGAGATAGAGCTGGTGTATGTTACTTTTGGAGATTAAATGAAAGATTTTACGTGAAAACATTGTGTGGCACTCCGATGTCCCTGAGAAGAGACGTACATGAAGGCCTCTTGAGTCTAATGTGCCCATTTTGAGGAAGTGAGTCTTTGTAGTATTTTCCTTTGCCAGGGCAGTCCAAAATTGTGAGGTTCACCAATGCCCCTGCATACAGACGTGCATGAGGGCCTGTAAACCTGAAGTGCCCATTGTAAGGAAGTGGGTCTATTGTAGTATAGCCCTTTGGCAGGACAGCCAAAAATTGGGAGGCTCCACATTGTCCCTGGATAGAGACGTGCATGAGGGCCTGTAAACCTGAAGTGCCCATTGTAAGGAAGTGGGTCTATTGTAGTGTAGCCCTTTGGCAGGACAGCCAAAAACTGGGAGGCTCCACATTATCCCTGGATAGAGACATGCATGAGGGCCTGTAAACCTGAAGTGCCCATTGTAAGGAAGTGGGTCTATTGTAGTATAGCCCTTTGGCAGGACAGCCAAAAATTGGGAGGCTCCACATTGTCCCTGGATAGAGACGTGCATGAGGGCCTGTAAACCTGAAGTGCCCATTGTAAGGAAGTGGGTCTATTGTAGTATAGACCTTTGGCAGGACAGCCAAAAATTGGGAGGCTCCACATTGTCCCTGGATAGAGACATGCATGAGGGCCTGTAAACCTGAAATGCCCATTGTAAGGAAGTGGGTCTATTGTAGTATAGCCCTTTGGCAGGACAGCCAAATATTGGGAGGCTCCACATTGTCCCTGGATAGAGACGTGCATGAGGGCCTGTAAACCAGAAGTGCCCATTGTAAGGAAGTGAGTCTATTGTAGTATAGCCCTTTGGCAGGGCAGCCAAAAATTGTGAGGCTCCACATTGTCCCTGGATAGAGATGTGCATGAGGGCCTCAAAACATTGTTCCCATTGCAAAGGAGCGGGTCTCTTGTCGTTGTAATGTCCATTCTGAAAGAATGGGCGAAAAAATTTACCACTGGGGTATACCTGAAACAACGGCCTAACTATTGTAACGGTCATCATGGTGGCGCATGAGGAGAAGGAGGAGCAGTCCAGCGATTATCCAAAGTCCAGAAGTGTGTACCCATGGGTGAGTGGAGGTACATGGAAAATTCCCGTTACAAACTTTAAATTCCGCTCTCATTTGCTGGTGGTGTGGTGAAGTCTGGCCCAATCCAACCCTTGTTCATCTTGATCAGAGTCAGCCTGTCAGCATTTTCAGTTGACAGGCGGGAGCGTTTATCTGTAATGATTCCACCTGCGGCACTAAAAACACGCTCTGACAAAACGCTAGCGGCAGGGCAGGCCAGGACTTCCAAGGCGTAGAGAGCCAATTCATGCCATGTGTCCAGCTTGGATACTCAATAATTGTAAGGCACAGAGGAATGTCGGAGTACAGTTGTTCGATCTGCAAGGTACTTGTCAGGTTTCCGGGATTTCCAGTTCTCTTTTGAAAGAGCTTGCCCTCGGTTAACATGGAGTTTACTGTTCTGTTGCCCTACTTCCTGTCCAGCTGCTTAAAAGGCCGCCTCTAAGCCTAGTCCAGTGCCTGAGTATACTGCTTGCTGTGTGCTCCTGCTTTGCTGCTCCTAATTCCTGATTGCCTTTGGATCCTCCTGAAAGACTACCGACACCGACTCTGGACCGTACCCGGTTTCTTCAAGCTGTGCCCGGACTCCGTCTGCCGTCTTTGGTCAGCACTTCTGCCCGGTTCCTTCCGGTTCGTAACCACTCTGGACTATCATCCCGTACGGACACTTCTGGACTTTACCACTTGCCCCTGGTGTCCCGGCTGCTGCGCATTTAGGCCTTCCGGGGTGATTGCCAGACAGTCCCTGTATAGGGGTTCGCTCTTGGTGGTCTCCCTTGGGGAGTCCGGTGCGTGGCCCCGGGAATTCCCTTCGCTCCGTTTCGGGAAGGAATTTCGTGTGTTATTGTTCTACTGTGTTTGTTCCGTTGTGTACCTATCGTGGTTACATATTATAAACATCTTTGTACCAAGAACTCGTCTCTGGTTGTCATTGCCCTAACGCTATCGAAATCCTCAGAACATACAATAGTATTACATTATACTCAGGCCACTAAAGGATTTCGCTGGGGCAATGACTGAGACACGAGTAGATCAGCTCTTTTCCATGATTAACTCCTTGCAGCAGGAGATGGAGGCGGTACAAACTAAACTTAGAGATGTGGAGGCACAGCTGGGCCATGATCACCAGGTACTGGGTCTGGCTATTCAGGATTTGCAAGTCAGAGTGGAGGCTCAGGAAGCCGCCCCCACTACGTCCGTATCAGCTGCCGGTATGCCTAGGTTACCCCCATTCCATTTCAATGGTGATCGTAGTCAGTTTCGTGGATTTGTTAACCAATGTATACTGTTTTTTGATGTACATGCTGATTATTACCGTTCTGACCGGTCAAAAGTGTTATGTATAATCATGTTATTAACCTCACGAGCACTGGCTTGGGCTAATCCTATGATAGAGAATCGGGATATCCGTTTAAATCACCTGGATGACTTTCTGACCGCAATGGCGCAAATGTTTGATGATCCGAATTGCCGTGCTACCGCTGAATCGGCTCTCCTTTCCTTACGTCAGGGAAAGCGTTCTGTCGTTGAATACGCCACTGAGTTCAAGAGGTTAGTGGTAGACACCGACTGGGGAAACAATGCATTATTGTCTGTTTTCAGAAAAGGTTTGTCCGGTACCATCAAGGACGAGTTAGCTCGTTCCGAATCTCCAGGGGATTTTGAACTGTTTCTCCAGCACTGTGTGCGTATTGATACCCGCTTGACGGAACGTAGACAGGAAAAATGGGCAGCTGTAAACCGGGTAACCAACTTTGCGTTTCCTTCCAGAGAACCCGCTCTCAGGACGCCACGGGAGGCCGAGGACGTTCCTATGCAAGTGGACTCTCTGCAAAAGCGAGAGACCAACGAACGTCGTGAACACCGGCTCCGTGAGCGTTTGTGTTTCTATTGCGGTCAATCGGACCATTTCTTGATCGACTGCCCGAGACGTCCAAATCGCCCAAATAAGGTATTGGCAGCCATGGCAGAGTGTGACAACACGGACGCAGAGTCCGATATCTCTGAGGCAAGTGGACACCTGGATGCGGTATTTCCCTTGACTGTAATGTCAACATCACCGAAGGACTCAGAAGGGAAATATACCCATTGCTCGCTTCCCATTCAGATCCGGTGGGAGGGACAGCTAATACCTACATCTGCAATGATAGACTCTGGGGCAGGGGGAAATTTCATGGACTCTTCTTTTGCCAGGAAACACGGTATCCGGACTCAGCAAAGATCCTCACCGGTTACCATGGAGATGGTAGACGGATCTCCGTTAGTTTCTGGACCAGTTGATCGGGAAACAGTACCCCTAGAATGCGTGATGAAGCCAGGTCAGCAGGAGACCCTTGTTTTCATGTTGATTTCTTCTCCTCATTTTCCGATTATTTTAGGAATTCCGTGGCTACGGTCTACAAATCCAGTCATCGATTGGGAGACTAAGGAAATATCCTTCCCACCGCAGAGTGGTCCGACCATTAGTCCAACTGTACCGGTTCCAGTAACACCGAATGCGGAGGGCACTGTACAGGTACCTGTTTTACCCCCGGTTTATCATGACTTCGCTGATATATGCGACAAAAGAAAAGCCGATCGGCTTCCCCCGCATAGACCGTATGATTGCCCCATAGACTTACTCCCAGGGGCGGAGATCCCGTTTGGTCATGTCTACCCGTTGGCGGCACCTGAGCTAGAAGCACTAAAAGAGTACATCGATGAAAGTCTAGCCAAGGGATTTATTCGCCCGTCTACCTCACCAGCAGGGGCACCCATCTTTTTCGTGAAAAAGAAAGAGGGGACTCTGAGACCCTGTATTGACTACCGGGAACTGAATAAAATAACCATCCGGAACCGGTATCCGTTACCGTTGATTCCTGAGCTATTGGAGAGAGTCCAACAGGCAAAAATATTCACTAAATTGGATCTCCGTGGGGCATATAATCTACTTCGCATACGTCCCGGAGACGAGTGGAAGACCGCGTTCCGATGTCGGTATGGACATTATGAGTACCTAGTGATGCCTTTTGGACTTTGTAACGCTCCCGCGGCTTTCCAACATCTAGTTAACGATATTTTTAGGGATATAATGGACCAATTCATGGTGATTTATCTGGATGATATCCTGATCTTTTCTGATTCCCTATAGGAACACCAGGAGCACGTCAAGACCGTACTTACCCGTCTCAGGGATAACCACCTGTACATTAAACTGGAGAAATGCGAATTCCATTGCTCACAAATACAATTCTTAGGTTATGTCATCTCTCCTCAGGGACTGAACATGGAGTCTGGCAAGATACAAGCAATTCTAGACTGGCCGGAACCGGGAAACATCAAAGAGGTTCAACGCTTTGTCGGTTTTGCCAACTTTTACCGACGCTTTATCCGTAACTTTTCAGAGATCGTCCGTCCCATCACTCTGTTAACCAAGAAAGGACAGAAGTTTGTGTGGTCCGCCCAGGCCCAGGAAGCTTTCCATCGTCTCAAGGTTTGTTTTACCTCAGCGCCAATATTAGTACATCCGAATCCCGCACTTCACTTTATCGTGGAAGTCGACGCTTCCGACTATGCATTAGGGGCAATCCTTTCTCAAAGGACTGGGGACAAGAGTCTCTTGCATCCGTGTGCTTTCTTTTCTCGCCGGTTGTCCCCTGCAGAAAGGAACTATGACATTGCGGACAAGGAATTGTTGGCGATTATTTCAGCTTTTAAGGAATGGAGACACCACTTACAGGGAGCTGCGCAGCAAGTGATAGTACTCACAGATCATCGTAACCTGGAATTTCTTAAGTCTGCCAGGTGCCTGTCTCCACGGCAAGCCCGTTGGAGCCTATTCCTTAACCAGTTCAATTTTATCGTTACATACCGTCCAGGTTCACGTAATGGGAAAGCCGATGCCTTGTCCCGAATCCACGCCGTGGACTCCGTGCCTGGAACCCCGTCTCAGACCGTGTTATCGGATGCCAATTTCGTTGGAGTAATCCAGGACCAGGACTTGTGGAAGGACATCAAGCTGGCCTATGATGGTGACGTATTTCTTGCTGCCCCCCCGAATGATGTAACTCTTGTTCTTCGGAATGGTGTGTGGTTGAGAGAGCGACGCATTTATGTCCCGGAGGCCGTAAGACTTCGGGTTCTCAAGTTGGTCCATGACTCCGTGTTGGCTGGTCATAGGGGGGTACAGAAGACGCAGGAATTTCTGAGCCGTTTTTTCTGGTGGCCTACCTGTTTAAAGGATGTAAAGGACTATGTCCACTCATGTGTGGTTTGTGCCCGGTGCAAGGTCCCTCGTGTGGCTCCTACGGGACTCCTCCAACCGTTACCCGTTCCATCTCGCCCTTGGGGATCTATCTCAATGGATTTTATTGTGGAGTTGCCAGTCTCAGGCGGTCACAATACCATTTTAGTGGTGGTGGATCGGTTGACAAAAGCTGCTCACTTTATTCCGTGTACCGGTCTTCCCTCAGCCGCAGAGACAGTGGATTTGGTTATCCAGAACGTATTCCGATTGCATGGGGTACCAGAAGAGATCATCTCTGACCGGGGCGTGCAGTTCACGTCTAGGTTCTGGAAGGGGTTTTGTACGGCACTCCAGATTGATGTCTGTTTGTCTTCTGCATACCATCCTCAGACAAATGGGCAAACCGAACGGACTAATCAAACCCTGGAACAATACCTTCGATGTTATGTCAGCCATCTGCAGGACGATTGGTTGAAGATGCTTCCATTGGCGGAGTTCTCGTACAACAACACTCAGAGCAGCTCCACTAAGGTAACGCCCTTTTTCGCTAACTTGGGTTACCATCCGAATGTTTTGCCTAGGTCACCGGTTGCGGTTTCGGTGCCAGCGGTGGAGGACAGATTGACAGAGCTACGACACAATCTGGAGGTTCTAAAGGACACTGTGGCTACGGCTCAGGAGCGTTACAAGAGGTCGGCAGACACTCACCGGAAACCGGCACCCATGTATAAGGTAGGGGACTCTGTATGGTTATCCACCAAAAACCTGAGATTGGGTGTTCCTTCGCAGAAGCTGGGACAAAAATTCATCGGTCCGTTTAAGATCACCGGGATCGTGAGCCCTGTGGCCTGTCGGCTGCGGTTACCGCACCATCTAAAGGTACACCCGGTCTTTCATGTTTCTCTCCTCAAACCCGTTTCTCCTAATACGTTTCATGGTCGTGTCGTGCTCCTCCTCCGCCTGTGATGGTGGACGGCGAGGAGCAGTTCGTGGTTGAGGACATTATTGACTCCCGGCTCCATCGTCGTCGGCTTCAGTATCTGGTACGTTGGCAGGGGTACGCCCCCGAGGACGATTCCTGGGAACCGGTGGGTAACATTCGGGCACCCCGGAAGATTGCTCAGTTTCATCGGCGGTACCCGGACAAGCTAGGCCCTGATCCGTCCTGAGGCCGTTTCTGGGGGGGGGAGTACTGTCAGGTTTCCGGGATTTCCAGTTCTCTTTTGAAAGAGCTTGCCCTCGGTTAACATGGAGTTTACTGTTCTGTTGCCCTACTTCCTGTCCAGCTGCTTAAAAGGCCGCCTCTAAGCCTAGTCCAGTGCCTGAGTATACTGCTTGCTGTGTGCTCCTGCTTTGCTGCTCCTAATTCCTGATTGCCTTTGGATCCTCCTGAAAGACTACCGACACCGACTCTGGACCGTACCCGGTTTCTTCAAGCTGTGCCCGGACTCCGTCTGCCGTCTTTGGTCAGCACTTCTGCCCGGTTCCTTCCGGTTCGTAACCACTCTGGACTATCATCCCGTACGGACACTTCTGGACTTTACCACTTGCCCCTGGTGTCCCGGCTGCTGCGCATTTAGGCCTTCCGGGGTGATTGCCAGACAGTCCCTGTATAGGGGTTCGCTCTTGGTGGTCTCCCTGGGGGAGTCCGGTGCGTGGCCCCGGGAATTCCCTTCGCTCCGTTTCGGGAAGGTATTTCGTGTGTTATTGTTCTACTGTGTTTGTTCCATTGTGTACCTATCGTGGTTACATATTATAAACATCTTTGTACCAAGAACTCGTCTCTGGTTGTCATTGCCCTAACGCTATCGAAATCCTCAGAACATACAATAGTATTACAGTACTCCTTGAGCATCTGGGCAAACTTAGGATTTCTTGTGGCACTACCCCGCACCTCAGGGGCTGTGGTACGTGAGGGGCTGAGAAAACTGTCCCACATCTTAAAGACTGTTCCCCTACCTCTGTTGGATTGGACTTGTGCCCCTCTCGGCTGTACGCCTTGGTTGTCCACTGATTCCTGACCTATGCCGCTAGCGTTTTGTGAGGGGAATGCTTTGCCTACTTCCGTGACTATGGCCTTCCGGAACTGCTGCATTTTGGCTGACCTCTCCGTCTCGGGAATAAGAGACATAAAGTTCTCCTTGTAGCGTGGGTCTAACAGTGTTACCAACCAGTAATGATTGTTGGCCAAGATGTTCTTAACGCGAGGGTCACGAGACAGGCAGCTTACCATAAAGTCAGCCATGTGCGCCAGACTCTTAACAGCCAGTACTTCAGTATCCTGACCAACACGATGACTGAACATGCTGTCCTCCTCCTTCTCCTCCTCATCTACCCTGTCCTCTGGCCAGCCACGCTGAACCGAGGATATGACAGGTGTGCATGTCATATCCTCAATTTGGCCGGAGAGCTGCTCCATGTCTTCATCCTCCTCCTCGTCATAGTCCTCCACTGCACGTTGTGATGAGACGAGGCTCGGCTGTGTGTTATCACCCACACCCACTACTGTTTCTTGCTCCAACTCATCGCGCTCCGCCTGCAATGCATCATGTTTGTTTTTGAGCAGAGACCGTTTTAGAAGGCAGAGAAGTGGTATGGTGACGCTAATAATGGCGTCATCCTCACTCACCATCTTTGTAGAGTCCTCAAAGTTTTGGAGGATGGTACATAGGTCGGACATCCATCTCCACTCCTCAGGTGTTATGTGTGGAGTTTGACCCATTTCCCGACGGCTTAGGTGATGCAGGTACTCAACAACTGCCCTCTTCTGCTCACATATCCTGACCAACATGTGCAGAGTTGAATTCCAACTCGTGGGGACATCACACACCAGTCTGTGAGCCGGAAGATGCAAACGGCGCTGAAAGCCGGCAAGGCCGGCTGAAGCAGTAGGTGACTTTCGAAAATGTGCAGACAGGCGGCGAACTTTTACCAGCAGATCAGACAGCTCTGGGTATGACTTTAGAAACCGCTGAACCACGAGGTTGAGCACATGGGCCACGCATGGAACATGTGTCAGCTGGCCTCGCCTCAAAGCCGCCACCAGGTTCCGGCCATTGTCACACACGACCTTTCCTGGCTTTAGGTTCAGAGGTGTGAGCCAGTGATCTGCCTGCTGTTTCAGAGCTGTCCACACCTCTTCTGCATTGTGGGGTTTGTCACCTATGCAGATTAGCTTCAGCACAGCCTGTTGCCGCTTCGCCGAGGCAGTGCTGCAGTGCTTCCAGCTTGTGACCGGTGTGGAGGGTACAGTGGATGAGGATGCGCAGGAGGAGGAGGAGGCTGAAGAGCATGACATTCCGGAGCTGTAGAGTGTGGGTGAAACACTGACTGAGGTAGGGCCTGCAAACCTTGGTGTGGGAAGGACGTGTTCCGTCCCTCGCTCAGACTGGGTCCCAGCTTCCACAATATTAACCCAGTGTGCCGACAACGAGATGTAGCGGCCTTGCCCACAAGCACTTGTCCACGTGTCTGTGGTTAGGTGGACCTTGGGTGAAACAGCGTTGTTCAGGGCACGTGTGATGTTTTGTGACACGTGGTTATGCAACGCGGGGACGGCACACCGGGAGAAATAGTGGCGGCTGGGGACCGAGTAACGTGGGACAGCTGCCGCCATCAGGTCACGGAATGCTTCTGTCTCCACCAGCCTAAAAGGCAACATTTCCAGCGCAAGCAGTCGCGAAATGTTAGCATTTAGAACTGTGGCATGTGGGGCGTTGGCAGTGTATTTGCGCCTGCGTTCAAAGGTTTGCTGAATGGATAACTGAACGCTGCGCTGGGACAAGGACGTGCTTGATGATGGTGTTATTTCTGCGTAGGCAACTGCAGGTGCAGGGCCGGAGGAGGCTTGTTCGCAGGCAGCATGGACAGGGGATTGGCTCGCATGCACAACAAGCAAAGACGTAGCAGTGACATCAGCAAGCACTGCTCCTCGACTCTGTTGTACCTCCCACAAAGTCGGGTGCTTGGCTGACATGTGCCTGATCATGCTGGTGGTGGTCAGGCTGCTAGTTTTGGTACCCCTGCTGATGCTGGCACGGCAGGTGTTGCAAATGGCCTTTTTAGAATCATCTGGAGCCAACTTAAAAAACTGCCAGACTCGGGAAGACCTAACATTTGTACAGGCACCTTGTGTCGTGTTGTTGTTCCGGGGAACGGTTGCCTGACTTCTGCCTGGGGCCACCACCCTGCTTCTTACTGCCTGTTGGGATGCTACGCCTCCCTCCCCCTGTGCACTGCTGTCCTCGCTCTGCATATCCTCCTGCCAGGTTGGGTCAGTTACTGGATCATCCACCACGTCGTCTTCCTCTTCCGCACCCTGCTCCTCCTCCTGACTTCCTGACAATTGTGTCTCATCATCGTCCACCCCTTGTTGAGACACATTGCCAACTTCGTGAGAACGTGGCTGCTCAAATATTTGGGCATCTGTACATACAATCTCGTCATGGCCCACTTCAACAGGAGCTGGCGAGAGGCCAGAATGTGCGAATGGAAACGTGAACAGCTTTTCCGAGTGTCCAAGTGTGGGATCAGTAATGTCCGTGGACGTGTACTCAGCCTTTTGGTAGGAAGAAGGATCAGGTTCTGAAATGTGCGGTGCAGTATCACGGCTACTGACACTTGACCGTGTGGAAGACAGAGTGTTTGTGGTGGTGCCAATCTGACTGGAAGCATTATCCGCTATCCAACTAACAACCTGTTGACACTGGTCTTGGTTCAAGAGCGGTGTACTGCTGCGGTCCCCAAGAATTTGGGACAGGCCGTGCGAGCGAGTAGATGTGGCCCTTTGTTGTGGCGAAATTAGAGCTTGCCCACGACCTCGGCCTCTGCCTGCACCACCATCACGTCCACTTCCTTGTTCGTTGCCAACGCCCTTTCGCATTTTGCAATGCTGTGCTGATGTGTATTCACTAGACTTGTGCGTTATATCCAAGTTTGTGCAAAACGCACACAAGTGCACCTCTACGCTGCCACCGACAGGCACACACGTGCGGTTTTTAAATGCAAGCACGGACGCACTAAGAACCTAACAGGTTTTTAGGAGCGACAATTACTGAGAAGTTTGACACTATCAGACACTGCTGACTGACGTGTATTATTCACTAGACTTGTGCGTTATATACTAGTTTGTGCAAAACGTGTACCTGTACGCTGCCACTGACAGGCACACACGTGCAGTTTTTAAATGCAAGCACGGACGCACTAAGAACCTAACAGGTTTTTAGGAGCGACAATTACTGAGAAGTCTGACACTATCAGACACTGCAGACTGACGTGTATTAATCACTAGACTTGTGCGTTATATACTAGTTTGTGCAAAACGTGTACCTGTACGCTGCCACCGACAGGCACACACGTGCGGTTTTTAAATGCAAGCACGGACGCACTAAGAACCTAACAGGTTTTTAGGAGCGACAATTACTGAGAAGTTTGACACTATCAGACACTGCTGACTGATGTGTATTATTCACTAGACTTGTGCGTTATATACTAGTTTGTGCAAAACGTGTACCTGTACGCTGCCACCGACAGGCACACATGTGCGGTTTTTAAATGCAAGCACGGACGCACTAAGAACCTAACAGGTTTTTAGGAGCGACAATTACTGAGACGTTTGACACTATCAGACACTGCTGACGGACGTGTATTATATTCACTAGACTTGTGCGTTATATCCAAGTTTGTGCAAAACGCACACAAGTGCACCTGTACGCTGCCACCGACAGGCACACACGTGCGGTTTTTAAATGCAAGCACGGACGCACTAAGAACCTAACAGGTTTTTAGGAGCGACAATTACTGAGAAGTTTGACAGTATCAGACACTGCTGACTGACGTGTATTATTCACTAGACTTGTGCGTTATATACTAGTTTGTGCAAAACGCACACAAGTGCACCTGTACGCTGCCACCGACAGGCACACACGTGCGGTTTTTAAATGCAAGCACGGACGCACTAAGAACCTAACAGGTTTTTAGGAGCGACAATTACTGAGAAGTCTGACACTATCAGGACTGTTTTAGACTGTGTACACCAGCCCCAGATATGATGAAGGCTGGTATACGGTCACCACTAGGAATGGCTATATACCCTGCCTGCCTGCCTGTATACAGCTACAATAGTCCTGAGAAGGACTCTTCTGGTCACTAGCCTGTATTCTGACCTGGCTATACCCTGCCTGCCCTGCCTGTATACAGCAACAATAGCATACCTCCCAACCGTCCCGGATTCTGCGGGACTTGCACGATTTATCAGGGCTGTCCCGCACTCCCGCGGCTCACAGCTGATGTCCCGGCTCCTCCCCTCAGTGAAGTGAATAAATTAAATTAAATTATCATCGGCTCTGGATTTTCGGGGCGGCCGGGACTCGAACTCGTGGAACTGTGACTTCATTGTTTCAAAGGCAGCAGCTCTAACCACTGAGCTACTGCCTCTATTGAAAGTAATAGGAAGATTTTGTTATCTTGACCTCTATACTGCAGGGGAGACACCAGAAGCAGGTTATTCAGCTGCAAAGATGGAGGGCTGAATGGAGGGATAGAGGGATGAAAGGAGGGATAGAGGGAGGGATGGATGAATGGAGGGATAGAGGGATGAAAGGAGGGATAGAGGGATGGATGATAGAGGGATGAATGGAGGGATGAATGGAGGGATAGAGGGATGAAAAGAGGGATAGAGGGAGGGATGGATGGATGATAGAGGGATGAATGGAGGGATAGAGGGATGAAAGGAGGGATAGAGGGAGGGATGGATGAATGATAGAGGGATGAATAGAGGGATGAATGGAGGGAAAGAAGGAGGGATGAATGGAGGGATAGAGAGATGGATAGATGGATGATAGAGGGATGAATGGAGGGATAGAGGGAGGGATGGATGATAGAGGGATTAATGGAGGGATAGAGGGATGGATGGATGATAGAGGGATGAATGGAGGGATAGAAGGAGGGATGAATGGAGGGATAGAGGGATGAAAGGAGGGATAGAGGGATGGATGGATGATAGAGGGATGAATGGAGGAATGAATGGAGGGATAGAGGGAGGGATGGATGCATGGATGATAGAGGGATGAATGGAGGGATAGAGGGATGGATGGATGGATGATAGAGGGATGAATGGAGGGATAGAGGGAGGGATGGATGGATGATAGAGGGATGAATGGAGGGATAGAGGGAGGGATGAATGGAGGGATAGAGGCAGGGATGGATGGATGATAGAGGGATGAATGGAGGGATGAATGGAGGGATAGAGGGAGGGATGGATGGATGATAGAGGGATGAATGGAGGGATAGAGGGATGAAAGTAGGGATAGAGAGAGGGATGGATGGATGATAGAGGGATGAATGGAGGGATAGAGGGAGGGATGGATGGATGATAGAGGGATGAATGGAGGGATAGAAGGAGGGATGAATGGAGGGATAGAGGGATCAAAGGAGGGATAGAGGGAGGGATGGATGGATGATAGAGGGATGAATGGAGGGATGAATGGAGGGATAGAGGGAGGGATGGATGCATGGATGATAGAGGGATGAATGGAGGGATAGAGGGATGGATGGATGGATGGATGCTAGAGGGATGAATGGAGGGATAGAGGGATGGATGGATGATAGAGGGATGAAAGGAGGGATAGAGGGATGGATGGATGATAGAGGGATGAATGGAGGGATGAATGGAGGGATAGAGGGAGGGATGGATGATAGAGGGATGAATGGAGGAATAGAGGGATGGATGGATGATAGAGGGATGAATGGAGGGATAGAGGGAGGGATGGATGATAGAGGGATGAATGGAGGGATAGAGGGAGGGATGAATGGAGGGATAGAGGCAGGGATGGATGGATGATAGAGGGATGAATGGAGGGATAGAGGGAGGGATGGATGGATGATAGAGGGATGAATGGAGGGATAGAGGGAGGGATGGATGGATGATAGAGGGATGAATGGAGGGATGAATGGAGGGATAGAGGGAGGGATGGATGGATGATAGAGGGATGAATGGAGGGATAGAGGGATGAAAGTAGGGATAGAGAGAGGGATGGATGGATGATAGAGGGATGAATGGTGGGATAGAGGGAGGGATGGATGGATGATAGAGGGATGAATGGAGGGATAGAAGGAGGGATGAATGGAGGGATAGAGGGATGAAAGGAGGGATAGAGGGAGGGATGGATGGATGATAGAGGGATGAATGGAGGGATGAATGGAGGGATAGAGGGAGGGATGGATGAATGGATGATAGAGGGATGAATGGAGGGATAGAGGGATGGACGGATGGATGGATGCTAGAGGGATGAATGGAGGGATAGAGGGATGGATGGATGATAGAGGGATGAATGGAGGGATGAATGGAGGGATAGAGGGAGGGATGGATGCATGGATGATAGAGGGATGAATGGAGGAATAGAGGGATGGATGGATGATAGAGGGATGAATGGAGGGATAGAGGGAGGGATGGATGATAGAGGGATGAATGGAGGGATAGAGGGAGGGATGAATGGAGGGATAGAGGCAGGGATGGATGGATGATAGAGGGATGAATGGAGGGATAGAGGGAGGGATGGATGGATGATAGAGGGATGAATGGAGGGATAGAGGGAGGGGTGGATGGATGATAGAGGGATGAATGGAGGGATAGAGGGAGGGATGAATGGAGGGATAGAGGCAGGGATGGATTGATGGATGATAGAGGGATGAATGGAGGGATAGAGGGAGGGATGAATGGAGGGATAGAGGCAGGGATGGATGGATGATAGAGGGATGAATGGAGGGATGAATGGAGGGATAGAGGGAGGGATGGATGGATGGATGAATGGAGGGATAGAGGGATGAAAGGAGGGATAGAGGGATGGATGGATGATAGAGGGATGAATGGAGGAATGAATGGAGGGATAGAGGGAGGGATGGATGCATGGATGATAGAGGGATGAATGGAGGGATAGAGGGATGGATGGATGGATGATAGAGGGATGAATGGAGGGATAGAGGGAGGGATGGATGGATGATAGAGGGATGAATGGAGGGATAGAGGGAGGGATGAATGGAGGGATAGAGGCAGGGATGGATGGATGATAGAGGGATGAATGGAGGGATGAATGGAGGGATAGAGGGAGGGATGGATGGATGATAGAGGGATGAATGGAGGGATAGAGGGATGAAAGTAGGGATAGAGAGAGGGATGGATGGATGATAGAGGGATGAATGGAGGGATAGAGGGAGGGATGGGTGGATGATAGAGGGATGAATGGAGGGATGAATGGAGGGATAGAAGGAGGGATGAATGGAGGGATAGAGGGATGAAAGGAGGGATAGAGGGAGGGATGGATGGATGATAGAGGGATGAATGGAGGGATGAATGGAGGGATAGAGGGAGGGATGGATGCATGGATGATAGAGGGATGAATGGAGGGATAGAGGGATGGATGGATGCTAGAGGGATGAATGGAGGGATAGAGGGATGGATGGATGATAGAGGGATGAAAGGAGGGATAGAGGGATGGATGGATGATAGAGGGATGAATGGAGGGATGAATGGAGGGATAGAGGGAGGGATGGATGCATGGATGATAGAGGGATGAATGGAGGGATAGAGGGATGGATGGATGATAGAGGGATGAATGGAGGGATAGAGGGAGGGATGGATGATAGAGGGATGAATGGAGGGATAGAGGGAGGGATGAATGGAGGGATAGAGGCAGGGATGGATGGAAGATAGAGGGATAAATGGAGGGATGAATGGAGGGATAGAGGGAGGGATGGATGGATGATAGAGGGATGAATGGAGGGATAGAGGGAGGGATGGATGGATGATAGAGGGATGAATGGAGGGATAGAGGGAGGGATGAATGGAGGGATAGAGGCAGGGATGGATGGATGATAGAGGGATGAATGGAGGGATGAATGGAGGGATAGAGGGAGGGATGGATGGATGGATGATAGAGGGATGGATAGAGGGATGGATGGATGGATGATAGAGGGATGAATGGAGGGATAGAGGGAGGGAGGGATGGATGGATGATAGAGGGATGAATGGAGGGATAGAGGGATGAAAGGAGGGATAGAGGGATGGATGGATTATAGAGGGATGAATGGAGGGATAGAGGGAGGGATGGATGGATGATAGAGGGATGAATGGAGGGATGAATGGAGGGATAGAAGGAGGGATGAATGGAGGGATAGAGGGATGAAAGGAGGGATAGAGGGAGGGATGGATGCATGGATGATAGAGGGATGAATGGAGGGATAGAGGGAGGGATGGATGCATGGATGATAGAGGGATGAATGGAGGGATAGAGGGATGAATGGAGGGATAGAGGGAGGGATAGAGGGAGGGATGGATGGTTGATAGAGGGATGAATGGAGGGATAGAGGGAGGGATGAATGGAGGGATAGAGGGAGGGATGGATGGATGATAGAGGGATGAATGGAGGGATGAATGGAGGGATAGAGGGAGGGATGGGTGGATGAATGGAGGGATGAATGGAGGGATAGAGGGAGGGTTAGAGGGATGAATGGAGGGATGAATGGAGAGATGAATGGAGAGATAGAGGGAGGGATGTATGATAGTGGGATGGATGGATGATAGAGGGATGGATGATAGAGGGATATATAGATACACGACAGATAATAGATAGAGATAGAATCATAGATAGATAGAATCATAGATAGATAGAGAGATAGAATCATAGATCGATAGATAGATAGATAGAGGGATAGATATAGATAGATAGATAGATAGATAGATAAATACTGTATCTCAATGTTGGTGAAAGAGTCAGATTCATTTGTTCCCATAAAACTACTATAAAGAAATGAGGAAAAAAATACAAATACAATTTTTTTTTTTTTTTATCTTCACCACCTTGGATTCAAACCAGCAACGTTCAAAACTTGTGTCCAGCAACCTCCTGGCTTTCCTAGCTGCTCTAGCTGTTGAGCCACTAGGATTGATGATGTCAGAGGGAGGATTTCACATAAATGAACCTACAATGCAGCCATCTCTATGTCCTGTATTCTAGAGGGAGAGGAAAAGAGGATTTTTTTTCTTCTAATAAAGTTACTAAAAATAAAAAAAAAAATAGAATAATGTAATTTTATTGCACTTTTTTATAAAATAATAAACATCACAAATCAGCAAATAAAAGGGACATATTTGGTGTCCCTGTAATCGTAATGACCTGAACAACACAGCGATCAGGATTATTTATGGGGATCGGTAAATGGCGGGAAAAAAAGGCGCAATTTATTATTTTTCTTTATTAAAACCCATAAAAAATGTAATAAAAATGGATCACTGAGGCCGTGTTCACACATAGCGTAAATGCTGCATTTTTTTCTGCAGGTGTCCGCGCCACGAGTGCAATAACAATGTTCTCTGATTATTGCGTGTTTGCGGTATTTTTTATGCATTGTCCCCCTTATTTGATACATATTTGTTGCTGATGTGAATCCTGAAGCTTATAAAGAAAGAAACACCAAATCCGCACCGTTCAGCAGCGTCTTTCCACGCACCAGGGGCGGAGATTTCAGGACGTCTCATCCACTTTGCTTGGACAATTAGTCCATATTCACATGTAGTGTAAATGCTGCATATTTTTCTGCTGTTTTTTTGCACATTTATTCTGCTGTGTTTAATTGTCCAAGTAAAGTGTATGTGGTTCCATGAAAAGACGCCGCTGAATTCTGCAGTTTTCGGGGGGGGTTTCTCTGGAGGTTTCTATGTGGAGCTTAAAAAATGCAGGAAAAAGCTTCTCTGTACAATAAAAACACTTAAAAACGCAGATTCACATCTGAACCAAAAACGCATTAAATAATGGAGAAAAGGCAGAAAAAATGCAGCAAAAATGGAAAAAACAGAGAAGATTGTTATTGTGTAGTTTGGTGCAGACAGAAACAAAAAGAAACAGAATTTATGCAACGTGTGACCACGGATTGATAGGCACAAATAAGCAACATGTCATATAGTGACACAGAAATATAAAAACATTCTGACTGCTATGAATATGAATGAACAGTCCGGGGCATCTGCTGAATGACCCTTACTGCCAAATGGGTGTGGCTAGGGGTGTGACTAGGGGCGTGGTCAAAATTTGCCGCGGCGCGCTGCGCGCGCCGCATACTTTGTCCCTCTTTCCTTTCTTGAAAAGTTGGGAGGTATGACAATAGTCCTGAGAAGGACTCTGCTCCTGTACTCCGACCTGGCTATACCCTGCCTGTCTGTATACAACTACAATAGTCCTGAGAAGGACTTCTGGTCACACTGTTTGCAGCCCTGCTACGGAAATAACTATAAAGGGCCGCAAACCTTTCCCTGAAGCAGCAACACTCTCCCTGCACTGACTGTCTGGATGGCTGTGTGCAGAGCACAGCGCCCCCGCCGGTATAAAGGCTCGGTCACGCTGTGCAGGCCGGCCAATCACTGCAATTCCACAACTAACAGGGCTGTGGCATTGCAGTGGTCTTCCAGCCAATCCCTGCATGAGGGCTGGCTCTCAAAAGAGCGCCAACATGCAGGGATGAAGACCACGAGTACAGCACGAGTATCGCGAGATTACTCGGTCCCCGCCGAGTAGCCCGAGTACAGTGATACTCGTGCGAATACCGAGTAGTGACAAGCATACTCGCTCAACACTAACAGATATCAGCCTGACATCACACCATGTTTTTAACAGAAGTACACAGGGCGGAACTGGCCATCTGGCAAATGCCAGATGGGTGGGCTGCTAGGGATCATGAGTGCACTGCTCAAATCACTAGTTTACTTTTTTTTCTTTCAATAAACTTTATCTCTGCAGGCTCACAGACATGTAGGCACGCACACACATATGCTTGACACAGCCCTGCAACTGTGTGAGTACCTTGGTAGCTCCTCCTCCTTGCACCCTGCTCCTCCTCGATGCACCTGTAGCGCCCCTGAGAGTCTCAGGGCACTACAAGGAACTGCATCCTCTTGGGGATGCAAAACCTACCCCCTAGAGTACCAGTGCCGATTCCACCAACACACATCTAAATCCTAGTTCTCCTCTCCACACTAGGCATAAAGAGTTAACCTGTAAGGGGATGGTCGCCATGGGAACGAGTCCCTGGGTATAGCCAACCTGGTGGGTGGGGTCAGTCAGTGGCAGTCAGAGAAGTGGGTTAGCACACAGGAGAGGTGTTCGGACGTGCTTGAACTGGGTCCATGTAACGGTGACCCCAGGGGCACAGGAGAGAGGTCACCAGGACAGGTACCGGGATACCGCTGGGACCGGAGCACGCACGGGGCACAGGGCCCTAGGTCAAATGTCAAGTTTTAAACGGTTTGATAAATACCTGCATGGTGAGGACACCTTCACGGACTTCATCGAACCAAATAATCCAGGGGCATCAGCAGTAAACTAGGATCGGGGTTCGGACACTTACCTCCCAGCAGGGTCCACACTACCCTCTGTATGGAAAAGGAGACTGTACCCCAAAAGGGACAGTCAGGGTTCCTAAACGCTCTATGTTACAGGGACTCAATCTACCGAGAGTGCCGGGGACAGAGCACCCTGGTCACTACATTGGCACTGATAATCCTGGGACCGAAACCAGCAAGCTGAGGGTCCATGTGAGTAGAGATTGTTAAAGTTAACCTGGTGTGGTCTCCATCATTATACACCATACATGTCCCAGGCACAGCCCTACCTGCGAAGGGCCTACCACCATAGCTGCCACTACCACCATCCCTGGGAGTACCCACGTTGAGCAGCAGAGGCTCTCCACACCCGCAGGTGGCATCACGAACATTAACTCTATTATCCTCTGTAAATACTCCCCTTTTATTAAGCATCCCCAGGGCACGGGACCGGTCAATGGCCACCAGAGTGACATTCCCGTTTGCAACTGCCCAGGACCAAGTACCCCCTTCCCTGGGTGACACACACATCCTGCACCCCCTTAATGCACCCTGCTCCTCCTCGATGCACCCTGCTCCTCCTTGATGCACCCTGCTCCTTCTCCCAACATCCTGCAGCAGAAAATTAATCCATTTATGTGCAAAGCAATTGCACATGAGTCTTTTGGTCAAGAAATTTGCCACACAGCATCATGTGAGAGCTATGACAGTTGGAAGAACACAAAATGAAGTATTTCAATTCGTTCAAAAGCAAAGAGGTGGACGTCCAGACAAATGAATGGATTCAACAAGTCAGCTCATCACAAGGTCTATCAGTTCTAGCGTGACAAACATGGCAGTGTAGGTGGCTTGTATGCTTTGTAATAGTGAGATTGGTGGCCCGAAAACAAGTGAAGAAGTCTCTCATACAAAATCATCATAAGCAACGTCATCTCGAGTTTCCAAAGAAGTATAAAATAAGACAGTAAAAGCTTGTATATAGGTGATTTGGAGAGATGAGACGAAGGTCAATACACTAGGCTCTGATAGCTCTGATAGGTGAAAATGGGTCTGGAAAAAACAAGGGGAAAAGGGGCTAACAGATTGAGAAATGGAAGGAACTGCTCAGTTAAGGAAGCCTGATGATATGGAGAAAGGCAAAGGCGTTGGATGCTTGATCAGGATCGACGGTGGTCTCAATGATGAGCTACAGTCAGGGCCAGAAATATTTGGACAGTGACACAAGTTTTGTTATTTTAGCTGTTTACAAAAACATGTTCAGAAATACAATTATATATATAATATGGGCTGAAAGTGCACACTCCCAGCTGCAATATGAGAGTTTTCACATCCAAATCGGAGAAAGGGTTTAGGAATCATAGCTCTGTAATGCATAGCCTCCTCTTTTTCAAGGGACCAAAAGTAATTGGACAAGGGACTCTAAGGGCTGCAATTAACTCTGAAGGCGTCTCCCTCGTTAACCTGTAATCAATGAAGTAGTTAAAAGGTCTGGGGTTGATTACAGGTGTGTGGTTTTGCATTTGGAAGCTGTTGCTGTGACCAGACAACATGCGGTCTAAGGAACTCTCAATTGAGGTGAAGCAGAACATCCTGAGGCTGAAAAAAAAGAAAAATCCATCAGAGAGATAGCAGACATGCTTGGAGTAGCAAAATCAACAGTCGGGTACATTCTGAGAAAAAAGGAATTGACTGGTGAGCTTGGGAACTCAAAAAGGCCTGGGCGTCAACATGACAACAGTGGTGGATGATCGCCGCATACTTTCTTTGGTGAAGAAGAACCCGTTCACAACATCAACTGAAGTCCAGAACACTCTCAGTGAAGTAGGTGTATCTGTTTCTAAGTCAACAGTAAAGAGAAGACACCATGAAAGTAAATAGAAAGGGTTCACATCTAGATGCAAACCATTCATCAATTACAAAAATAGATAGGCCAGAGTTAAATTTGCTGAAAAACACCTCATGAAGCCAGCTCAGTTCTGGAAAAGTATTCTATGGACAGATGAGACAAAGATCAACCTGTACCAGAATGATGGGAAGAAAAAAGTTTGGAGAAGAAAGGGAACGGCACATGATCCAAGGCACACCACATCCTCTGTAAAACATGGTGGAGGCAACGTGATGGCATGGGCATGCATGGCTTTCAATGGCACTGGGTCACTTGTGTTTATTGATGATATAACAGCAGACAAGAGTAGCCGGATGAATTCTGAAGTGTACCGGGATATACTTTCAGCCCAGATTCAGCCAAATGCCGCAAAGGTGATCGGACGGCGCTTCATAGTACAGATGGACAATGACCCCAAGCATACAGCCAAAGCTACCCAGGAGTTCATGAGTGCAAAAAAGTGGAACATTCTGCAATGGCCAAGTCAATCACCAGGTCTTAACCCAATTGAGCATGCATTTCACTTGCTCAAATCCAGACTTAAGACGGAAAGACCCACAAACAATCAAGATCTGAAGGCTGCGGCTGTAAAGGCCTGGAAAAGCATTAAGAAGGAGGAAACCCAGCGTTTGGTGATGTCCATGGGTTCCAGACTTAAGGCAGTGATTGCCTCCAAAGGATTCGCAACAAAATATTGAAAATAAAAATATTTTGTTTGGGTTTGGTTTATTTGTCCAATTACTTTTGACCTCCTAAAATGTGGAGTGTTTGTAAAGAAATGTGTACAATTCCTACAATTTCTATCAGATATTTTTGTTCAAACCTTCAAATTAAACGTTACAATCTGCACTTGAATTCTGTTGTAGAGGTTTCATTTCAAATCCAATGTGGTGGCACGCAGAGCCCAACTCGCGAAAATTGTGTCACTGTCCAAATATTTCTGGACCTAACTGTATATGTGAGCATCCTACAAGACAAATTACTGCATACATGTGAGTATTATTGGTATGAAGAGGACGAAATAGTGTTCCAGCAGGACATTGACCCTAAGTATACGATACGATACGATACCATACGATACACTTTATTGATCCCATGGGAAATTATGGTATTACAGCAGCACAACTTAAGTAATAACATGAATTACTTAATTGACAAGACAGTAGAGTTGACAGAAGAACATTATACATTAGATTAGGTCATACACAGTAGGTAAACTGAAAAGTAAAGAAGAAATAAAGAAGGAAACATTCACCTTAATGATTTAACACTAATGTTATTGTTGTACATGTACGTTGTACATGTATACGTCGAGAATGGCGAAGAAGTGGTTCAATGACAATGAAGTAGAGGTGCTGGATTGGCCCCACAATCCCCAGATCTCAACCCAATAAAAAACTTGTGGGTAGAGTTGAAGAAAAAGTTGTATGCATACCCAAATGAGTCGACCAATATGCACCATCATTGGGAATGTGTAGAAGAAAATTGGGATCAGATTTCAGTGGAGACATGCTTGAATCTGATGGACAGCACACCCAGAATGGTTCAGGCAGTGTTAAAAGCCAAAGGAGGTTTACAAAATACTAACAAAATAATACAATTTTACATTTATATTTTTAGGAGCAAAACAGTAACAATGCAGTGGCATGACAAGAACATGGATAATTAAGATATATGAAATTTATTTATGAGATAGCCAATATGATTGTCTACAAGATGAAGTTAGGGGCACTTTGCACACTGCGACATCGCAGGTGCGATGTCGGTGGGGTCAAATTGAAAGTGACGCACATCCGGCATCGCATGCGACATCGCAGTGTGTAAAGCCTGGATGATACGATTAACGAGCGCAAAAGCGTCGTACTCGTATCATCGGTACAGCGTCGGCGTAATCCATAATTACGCTGACGCAATGGTCCGATGTTGTTCCTCGCTCCTGCGGCAGCACACATCGCTGTGTGTGAAGTCGCAGGAGCGAGGAACATCTCCTACCGGCCTCACTGCGGCTTCCGTAGGATATGCGGAAGGAAGGAGGTGGGCAGGATGTTTACATCCTGCTCATCTCCGCCCCTCCGCTCTGATTGGCCGCCTACCGTGTGACGTCGCAGTGACGCCGCACGACCCGCCCCCTTAACAAGGAGGCGGGTCGCCGGCCACAGGGACGTCGCACGGCAGGTGAGTGTGTGTGTGAAGCTGGCGTAGCGATAACTTTCGCTACGCCAGCTATCACCACATATCGCTGCTGCGACGGGGGCGGGGACTATCGCACTCGACATCGCAGCATCGGCCTGCGATGTCGTAGTGTGCAAAGCCCGCCTTAGTCCAACACTCAAACCTAGAGTGGATGTTGAGATATGGAGATATGGAGCTTAAAAGTCAAAAGTTCAAAACATTGCTACCACTTTGCTTGTTACTGTATAATATATATATGTATAATGTGTATGTGTGCAAGCTGTATGTCTGCAGCTATCATGTATACGAGTATATGTAATGTTAGGCCTGAGTGTCTGTATGACGTATCTATTGATGGTGTGCCATTGTGTGTATAATGTCCCACTGTGGGTGTCTGGTAAAGATCATTTCTGTGTGTAGGAGAAAGATATCACTGTGTTGTCTGAGGTATTACATATTTTTAACATTGTTTTGTGAGCTATGGTGCCAATCATACTGTTTGAGGGGGACATCACACTATATGGGAGGCTATGGGGATCATCATATTGTATGGAAGGCTGTGGTGGGACAATAATACTGTATTGGGCTGTGGGAAACCATGATCCCATATAGTGGCTATGGGGGGACTATCACACTGTATTAAGGCTTTGGGAAACCATCATACTATATGTGGGGACCATCATACTGCATGGGTGGCAGTGAAGGTCATCATGCTGTTGGGGTACCATCATACTTTGTTGGGGGCTGTAGAAATCATCAGGCATTGGGGCACCATAATTCTTTGTGGGGAACTGCAGACACTATCATGCTATGGGGGGACCATCATATTATACTAAATATTGACTTTATCCTGTCTCGCTAATTATATCTGTTCCTGCCTACTAAGAATAGGCCCTTGTATTTACCTTTATGTATTTTGTCATGCATACTTACTGCTTCCATACACGCATATAATTTTGTTTGTATTTTTTGTAAATTATATTGCATATAATTTTGTCCTTTATATATGTTTCTTTTCCTTATTATCTAAAATGAGAATTTTCTGTTTATTTGGCTTATCGTGTGCATCTGATGAAGGTCCATAGGACCGAAATGTCATTTATATTTATCACACAAGTATCTTGCCTGTAAATAAACTTCCAAGTAAACATTTTTTGAGTGCCAGATTAATAGTTCATATTGTATGAACGGGGTTGGACCCTATCCGGGCACCAATTGTTTTGATCAGGAATGGCCGCACTTCAAATATAAATAATCCAGGGCTTAGTGGCAGCTGTGGGCTGCCATTAACCCCTTATTACCCCGATTGCTACTGTACCAGGGCAATCGAGAAGAGCCGGGTAAAGTTCCGGGATTGTCACATCTAATGGATGTGACAATCCTGGGTGGCTGCAGGCTGCTATTTTTAGGCTGGAGAGGAAATAACCATGGGCCTGTCCAGCCTGAGACTTTGAGATCCCAGCTGTCCAGCTTTACGTTGGCTGGGTATCAAATTTGGAGTGGACTACACAACTTTTTTTTTAATTATTTACTTTACCAGATTTACCAGATTTGCCTGAGCTAGTTGAAGGTACGGCGCCCATTTCCACAAATCAGATACACTTGCCGCCGGTCTGGCAGTGCTGCAGCAGCGCTTGCATGTGCCAGCTCATCGACTGCTGTGCATCGTCAACATGCTCTAGAACTCCACATTACACATCTTGGTAAGGTTTTGTGAGCAGCAGAGGGCAGTAGTTGAATACCAACTACAACATGCTCATGGGTAGTCCAGTCAGCCTCCGCACACAAGAACCCATGAATGGGCATGGATGTCTGACATCTGTGAGGTTCTACAAAACTTTGAGGAACCAACCAAGATGGTGAGCAGTGATGCTGCTATGATCAGCGTAACCATCCCATTTCTGTGTGTACTCAAACACTCGCTGTCCACAATTAAAGAGGAAGATTTGCATGTGGCCCAGGTAGAGATGGAGGAAGAAAATATACAGGATAATACCACCCAACGCAGCCTCACCGCACCTTCTTAGTGGGCATTGGGGGATAATGAGGAGAAGGAAGAATGGCAGATGGTTGCCTGCACTACAAAGGGTACTATCCACATCAGCTTCATCTTGTCTGTTCAGCATGTATGGGCTGAAGAGTAGGAGGAGGAGAGGAAGGAGGAAGAGATATAGAGGCGTCCTCCTAGTGGCAAGAGGGAGTCTGGTACACATGGCTTATCCCCCATGAAACTCCACCCACAGCCCAGTCACTCACGGAGACTGGGTCCCACTTCAGTGATGCGAGTCAACTTCCAATTCCAGAAGTTAACGTGACATTACTGGACATCAGAGATCACTGCAGCATGGATCACGTGGTGGAGGACAAGCGAACAGCGATAACGCCGCTCACAGGCAGAATGGGCAACAGAAGATATTTAGAAAATGCTTTCTTACAGCTTTACACCCATGTGGCCACTAGGCTTCGTAGTGAACCACCCCTTTACACAGGATGTGTCTGACCATATCATACACACCACATGCCCCTAAAAGGTAGTAAAATGTGAAAATACATTTACCGGTGACTACAAGTGAGTGTAGTTTTATTTCTCCTTCTCCTATGTCATCTACTGTAGTCATAGGCGATGGGGTAATACGGTGAGAGATGCCCCGACTATTAAGGGGTGGAGGAAACTTTTCTTCTCTCTTCTTATTTTTGCCTTATATATAAGTCATTATACAGGAAATAATATTACCTAACATTTTTTCCTTTAAAATACATTTTATCTTCGGATTTGTATGTTTTATTGCCAGTCCGTAAAAGTGGAGTAATACTCTAACAACATTGTACCCAACACCGATCTGGGAGTCAGAGATGAGTCTAGGCATCTTTCCCATGCTGTTACCATTCCATTTGAGCGCTGTTTCCATGCATTTCAGCAATTTTCCCGTCCCCGCCCCAGGTCTATAGTTAGGGTCCTCTGAAAAAATGCTCATGTTTGCCATTGACTTCTATTACACTTGTTACCAAAGACGATCCTGTCTGACATGCTTGATTCGGATGCTGGGCACTCGAGTATTTTAGTACTCACTCATCACTAATCTTGAACTCCCTCCTGATGATATTTGTACAGCGCTCTTCAGTTTTGCTATGGGGCCCCACTAGTAGTTCTTCTGCCTCTTACAAAAAACTATTTCTGTATGGAAATCACTGCACTCTTCATAGCATTTCACACAGCTGTCACACAAACAGAACAGCTGAGACTCAGGCGCGGGAGAGCCCCTGCATCAAGTAACAAGAGTGACGTTATGAAAAAGACCTATGTGATGACATGGACTCTGTCAGTGCCTAGCATGGGTTAATTTTCTTAAAATTCAGCCAGACATGAAGATAGTTTGTTTATAGACGAGGGATAAGCCCCTCATTGTTTCTACAAGACCCTTAGGAGTCTAGTGTTAAAGTTCTTGTTTACACGTGTAATTGCCTTGGCCAGTGAAGGTCAGATACTCAGACAAATCAATTATGAGAGCCTCCCATTGTATTTCTATGTGATGTAACTTAGCTGTCTCTCCCTCGTCTCTGCCATTACTACTAGGAATATTTTGCATATGGCTTTAAATCTAGCCAATAAGAGCCCAGTCTTATCCACCAATCGTGAAGACCCCAATGGTCTGAATGGAGAGCTCAGGGGTATAGGAAGGAGGACTGTCCATTGCCCAGGTAGACTCTTACTACATGCTGGGGTATACAAAAAAGGAAATCCAGCACGACATCCAATGGATAAAAATCTTCTATTTGCTTTATTAATCCATGTTAAAAGGTGAAGTTAAAATACAGGCAAGGGACGCGTTTCGGAATATACTTTCTTATTCACATTCCTAAGAGCAAATAGAAGATTTTTATCCATTGGATGTCATGCTGGATTTCCTTTTTTGTATACCCTAGTGTCATGGCCGTGATTCATCTTCCTTGTGTAACGGGGTGCCAGGGGTGCCTCAGGGATTGTAGTCGTGGCCCCTTTTTCTATCAGGCTTACCCCCGGCTCCGCCGTCACTTTTGGGACAGGGGATTGTTCTGTGGGGCAGAGTGTGGTGTAAAAGAGCATACTTTCAGCCACAGGAAGACTCTTCAGGCAGGGATCAGATAAACCAAACGACATCTTTATTGCACAGAGTTTCACAGACAGCTCAATGCACGGATTTTGCAGCGCACGGTCACAATTCCTGTCCGGGGAAATCTTTCCTTGTCGTCTCCTCTAGTGGGGATGTGCCCGGCTACTCCACTTCACCTAGGCTCCCACTCCGGCTAACACAGACTGGACCCACACCAATTCTGCTTCACCCTTGAGGACACTTCTTCTCTTCTTCCCTTCTTTCTTTCTTTCTTTCTGCCCACTCAGCTGCACACTCTGCCCCTGGCTGTTCCTTCTCCCCCGTCCCGGAATCAACTGCCTCTCACACACACACACTTCTCCCTTTCCCCTAAGCTGCCGGCTCCTCCTCCCTCCTGCACAGTTTCTATGGGGACAGCCGTCCCACCCGGCCACTAGGGGAAACCCAGCTATACAGTGCAATTACAATAAAACATCAACAGCTTTGTCTACCCCAGCGGGGGTATCTTCAGGAGAAACACTGCACCTCTTTGTAAGGGGTCTGCCCACCCCTTACATTCCTCCCCTCTTTAAGCCTAAGCCTCCCGTCAAGACTCGAACCTGAAAACACAATTTAGCAGCAAGGCAAACTTTGGATAAAACTTTAAAACCTTCATAAACAAAGTCAACCACTGAGCGCCCAAGTTCTGCGCACGGAGTCCCTCCTGGGAGCTCCCGGTCATTGTAGGCAGTGTGCCCGGAGGCTTTCACAGCACTCCCGGTCTTTGTAGATAGGAGGACAAACAATAAAGTCTTCCTTAACATCACGGAGGGAGCCCCTGGCTCAGTCCAGCATCAGGCTCCTTCCGGGCTTGGTAACTTAAACATGGTTGCAAACTGTGGAACTTTTCCGGCTCTTTAACAACACCGGTATTCAACACGAACATGTCCATTACCTCCGGTCATTACGGGTCACTCGGGATGATAAGCGCGCTGCCATTCGGCCCACTGAGCCCTCACCTAATCAGAAAGGGACTGACCTGGCAAGCGGCGCAACCTCCGGAACGGTTCGTAGTTGACTGGTGGTTCTGGCGCCTCTGTCTCCGGTTTTGCCTCTTCAACCCCCGACGGGGGTGACGGGGTCGCTGAACGGGACAGCTGGGGACTACCCACGACGATCACCGGGTGTGTGACCATGCTCTGGTGGATCGCTAACACCGCCGGTGTCCCCTTTTCTGGGTCAGCACTCAGTCCTGTCATGACTTCTGGCGACACCGGCAGCGTGTTTCTCGGCCGGGAAATCTCAGCCAGCACCGGTCTCTGTTGGGTACGTCTCCGGTATTGGCACTCTTCCCATTCGATCTCTTGCTGCCACTGTGCGGCCTCTTGTGCAGTGGGCATCCGGGTCACTCCTACCACAAATAGGCCCCGGCATCCCACTTCTCTCCGGAACTTCACCTTTTCTCCCAGGTACAGCGTATGAAGGCGCTGTGGTAAACCCTCAGTGTCCAGGTTAACCCGGTTGTAGAAGAAATGGTCACCGGTCTCTTCGTCCTCAATGAATCCATAGCCCTCCGCCTGATTGAATTTGACCACGGTGCCAACGGTACACTGCCGATCAAACTCGTCGCTAAGGGGACCGGCCATCATCTCGCGGGCCACGGTCTCGGCCAGTAACCTCTCCTGCACCGGATCGGGTTCAGGCGGTGGGGACTTTCGCTGAGTCAGGGGCGTCGGCTTCACCGGCTCCCAAAAGAATCCCCACTCATCTTCTTCTAGCTCCCGGGCATGTTGCTCTTCCGGGGCCGGAACTGCTGAGTGGGTTGGCGTTTCTTGCAATGGCACCGGGGTAGGTGGAGATGCTGGGGAAGGTGGAGGCGGGCCTTCTTTTCCCGCTCTTGGATACACTCCACCCCCAGTCTCGCACATCAAATCGACCCGGCCGAGGCGGCTCTTCTTTTTTCCTGTAACGCCGCCCACTTCACATGTCTTCATCAGCATCCTGGGGCCAGCACCTCCCCTCTTTGAGCGGCGCACTCCGCACTTCTTTTTCTTCACCGGCCAGCCCCAGGCTCTTCTTTTGGCGCCAATTCTTCGCGCGCTCACTGTGTTCGTGCAGACGGCGGCCATCTTGCCGCCATCTTGTGCCCGGTCCAACGCCTTAGGCACCACTTGTTCTTCCCACCATGGAATCGGGACCCTTCGCCAATAATCCGGATCCTGCCGACTACGCCACATGTAACGGGGTGCCAGGGGTGCCTCGGGGATTGTAGTCGTGGCCCCTTTTTCTATCAGGCTTACCCCCGGCTCCGCCGTCACTTTTGGGACAGGGAATTGTTCTGTGGGGCAGAGTGTGGTGTAAAAGAGCATACTTTCAGCCGCAGGAAGACTCTTCAGGCATGGATCAGATAAACCAAACGACATCTTTATTGCACAGAGTTTCACAGACAGCTCAATGCACGGATTTTGCAGCGCACGGTCACAATTCCTGTCCGGGGAAATCTTTCCTTGTCGTCTCCTCTACTGGGGATGTGCCCGGCTACTCCACTTCACCTAGGCTCCCACTCCGGCTAACACAGACTGGACCCACACCAATTCTGCTTCACCCTTGAGGACACTTCTTCTCTTCTTCCCTTCTTTCTTTCTTTCTGCCCACTCAGCTCCACACTCTGCCCCTGGCTGTTCCTTCTCCCCCGTCCCGGAATCAACTGCCTCTCACACACACACACTTCTCCCTTTCCCCTAAGCTGCCGGCTCCTCCTCCCTCCTGCACAGTTTCTATGGGGACAGCCGTCCCACCCGGCCACTAGGGGAAACCCAGCTATACAGTGCAATTACAATAAAACATCAACAGCTTTGTCTACCCCAGCGGGGGTATCTTCAGGGGAAACACTGCACCTCTTTGTAAGGGGTCTGCCCACCCCTTACACTTGCACCATCTTTGGACTTCATACATACTGGTGAGCTGGATTTGAGAATTTTTTTCTCTTTTTGATTCTTACTACATGCTACCAATCTAGGATCTGTGGATCCGATTGGCAAGCCATAACCGAACCTGCATTATAATACTATATGGACTTCAGCATTGAATGCAATGATTTGGCTGAGCTATCAAAGACTACCTAAGGAAGGAATCCAGCTTTGGACAATCCAGTCACTTGACTACAGGCTTTGCTGTCCTCACACAACTTCCTCAGTCTGGCGTTATTTCATTCTTGTTGGGTGCCCACCGAAAGCGGGGTGCTGCTGGTTTGGAGTAAGTAGACCTGGAAGTTCTGAGGCACGGACATTCTAATCCCTGGTGAGCCAGCGGAAGGGTGAGAAACTGTTGCCAGCTACATTTTGTGGTCTTGCTGGTTATGTGCCATATGCCGTTAATTGTTTGTGGATCCAAGAAAGTCTTAATATTGTGATTCCCTCACCCTGTGTTGTCTGAATAGTGTTCCGCCCACGGTTAAGTTGGTCGGGCGTTCAGTTGGGATGAGCCCTGGGCCATGCTGTCTTTCTAAAGGCGGCCGTGCCAGCAGACGAGAGCACCCACTGAGCCCCGTGTCTCATACTATGAAGAAAAAGACATGGATCGCACATCCCAAAAATACAATGATCTAAAGCCGCTAGGCAAAAAATTAAATAGAACATGAGGTTCTTTTGTTACCATTCTGATCAGATTGTATTAAGCCCACTGCCACGTCACGGCAAACCTCTTGAGTGGGTCCCTAACCTGACCTTTTTGTGTGGCACCGTGCACTGACCACCACCGCAGCGACAAAGCGCCAGCAGGGCGGGCGACCTGGTGCCTCACAGCACCCATGCTGCAAGGCAAAGCCCCCAAGGCTCCAGGCCGCGCCGCCCCACCGACACCACACCACCACAACAGCAGCCACCTCACAGCACCAGCACACAGTGAGAGGAGCTGTGCACTCACCTCCCACTGGCTCCCATATGTGAACTGGGAGCAAAAAGAAGGCTGACCCCTCTTGCAGTCTCCTGCTGATTAAAATCACCTGTGCCAAATGGGGAGAGTGCAGATCCAAGCAAAAAAAGAGGGGGATAGACTGATATAAATACCATACTATGAAGAAAAAGACATGGATCGCACATCCCAAAAATACAATGATCTAAAGCCGCTAGGCAAAAAATTAAATAGAACATGAGGTTCTTTTGTTACCATTCTGATCAGATTGTATGTGTCTCCACAATTGTTGACAGCAGTGGAATACTACTCAGCCTGGTTTATCAAGGGGAGCTGCAGAAGACTGGTGTTCGCGAACACCATCCAGTGCTCAACAACCAGGGAGGCACATAAGCATACCCAGCAGGCCATAAGGGAGGCATTCAGGTTTCGGACGCTGCCATGTCCAACCCCACCAGCTCAGCCATGGATCAAGGACCGGAGAGGAGTTACGACTGCAGCAGTAAATGGATGTTACAGGATCTGTGCCAGATTGAATACAGGAACACTGACACTCGGTCAGACTTGATCCAGAAATTGGTCCAATGGGAGACCCAGAATGATACAGAAGATGAGGAGAACACCGCCGATGTGGTATCAGAGGATGTAAACTGTGTGTCTCATCCTAGATCCAGTGACAGTCTGGAAACAAAGCAAGCCCAAGCAGACCGAGTCAAGGAATTGTTGACTGCATTGAGGCCTGAAACTTCAAGGGAAGAGAGGGCTGGTGTTCTGCAATTAGTGTTGGGAGTTCCAATTTCCTTACCACCAGCACCTACCTCCAGGATAGACCACCACCGAGGAAGTTATCTTCACTACAGGGACATGCCAGTGTTTAATGATTCTAGCACTGACATAGATGAACACTTCTAAAACTTTGAGGTGCTAATGCGTATGCACCATGTGTCCACAGCTAAGTGGTCCAAATACCTGTGGACAAGCTTGCCTGTCCGGGCCCAGGTGGCTATCCGATCACTTGGTCCTCAGGACTGCCTGGACTACAGAATTATTAAGGACACTTAGTTGGCCCTTTTTACCATAGCGCCCGAGAGACATCGCACTAAGTTCCAGAATATGTCTCGCCAGGGTGTCTCGTACGTCGAATTTGGCAGTCAACTCCGACGAACCTTTAACCGCTAGCTCGATGGCAGGGCTGCCCACTCCGCTGCTGCCCTACGGGACATGATAGTGCTCAAACAGCTGCTGGAGAAAATGAACCCGGAAATCCAAGAATGGGTAGCTGACAGGAAGCTCGATACCCCAGAGCAAGCAGCGCGATTGGCTGACGAATTTACAGAGCTGGAGGCCCAATAGGCCCACCGATCCCAGGAGGTCCCTCGACCATGGATCCAAGCGACCACCAGACTCCCATGCTGGACTAACTCATTACACCACAGAAGCCCCAACAAGACAAAGGTTTACCAATAAGGCCGGTGACTTATCTAAACCACGGCACTGTTATACGTGTGGGCGACTTGGACACATGGCCAAAGAGTGTCTTCAAAGTCGGGGCCCCATGCCCGAAACCCATCTGCCAGTCCAACCAGTCAACCTATGCCGAGATGAAGCAACAATACCTGAGGAATGCTACTTCCGAGAAACACCAATAGCGTAGGAAGTGGTTTACCCAGTACACACCCTACGGCAGGCCGGACACCGTATACCAGCCAACCTCCATCACCACATCCAGACAGTCAGGGTCGGTAATTTTTCAACTCAATGACTTCGAGATACTGGATCTTCCATCACCCTGGTCAGGCCAGACATTGTTCCCACAGAACATCATTTACCTGGCCGCCAAGCGACTATCTCCCTTGCTGAAGGCCAGTGCGCGAACATCCCTCTGGCACGAGTGCAATTGGACTGGGGAACTGACCAAGGAGAGGTTGAAGTGGGGTTCATGGATGGCCTCCCCACCCCTGGTATTTTGGGAAATGACCTAGGACAAGGACTATCCAGCCAGTTTGTCACTGCCATCACCTGCAGCCAAGCCAATCACCATCCTGGGGCAGGTCTTTCTACCAACCCATCCAAGGAGAACCCTCCTCCTCAATCTTCAGCCTCCTCATCGGACCCAACAAGTGTGAGTACATCAGACCCAACTGTGGCCGTTGACTTGGGGGAGATAGATCATAAGGAATTCAGGGAAGCCCAACTGACAGACCCCACCCTAGAGCTTATCCGTAGTGCGGCCGCCCAATCTGGGGGAGGAAATCAGGGGGAGGTATTTAGATGGGAAAAAAGGCCTCATATCAGGAAAAGCCTGCATCCTGCCCAGAAAAACTCTGGATCCGTGTACATCAGCTTGTGGTACCCCAGCAATTCCGACCCCAACTATTGCGTTTAGCTCATGGTATTCCTGCAGCTGGGCACATGGGGGCCAAAAAGACCCGGGCCCACCTGTTGCGCAGTTTTTTCTGGCCAAAGGTCACTCAAGAATTGCAAAAATACAGATCCTCTTGCCCAGAGTGTCAACGTTTGGGGGGAGCCCCATGTCGCGCCCCACTCCAACCCAAGCCCTTGATAGGAGAACCATTCCAGAGAGTTGCCATTAATGTAGTAGGCCCCTTAGCCATCCCTAGCCGCAGTGGAAAAAGATTCATCCTCACCCTAGTAGACTTTGCTACCTGCTATCCAGAAGCCGTTGCCTTATCCTCCATAGATGCAGAACACATGGCTCAAGCTCTACTGGACATCTTTAGCTGGGTAGGGTTTCCACAGGAAGTATTGACTGACCAGGGGGCACAGTTCCAGAATGAACTGATTCAGACCCTGTGGGTGAAACATGGAGTCCACCCCATGCGCACCACCCCCTTCCATCCTGCAACAAATGGATTGTGTGAGCGCTTCAACGGAACTCTTTGTGGAGGTAGCCTGGGCTATAGATTGTTTGTTCAAATGTAATAAGATTATCTGTGTATGTAAATAATCAAAATATAGATGTCACTGCATAAATATCTGTGTGTCTATATGACAAGCGCACAGACGCCATAATATGATTCTAAGTTGTATGTTCAAGAGGGGGTTAATCGGGAATATTGAACAAATGTACAAACAATGAACAGTGAAGGTCTTCATAGTCGAAGTCTTATCAGTGGTTTTATACAAAGGAGGAATGTGTTATCTGTGGGATGAAATGCGTGTTCCTATGTTTCTACGCTTCTCCTTAACCTCCCCAAAACCTCCCAATACGGTTTTGATGTGTAAGAAAACACAGATTTTGATACTTTGTACATGTCTGAAGGCTGAAATGTTATACTAATATCTGATCTATTTATTACACGGGTCAGTCGCCTATACTGGCTCAAACATTGAACACGTCTCGTTGTGATCATTATCTGATTCATTAATATCTGTACAGATAGCTAATTTGGCCCCGTGCCTCTGGTGCCCTGAACAAAGACTCCATTAGCAGTCTTACCTAAATTTCTCCCTTGACAGTTGGCGCATCAACGTGGGGCCCCTCCAAAGACGCATTGCCAACCTGCAAATACCGATGGTTTGGACGTCCCGGACTAAAGCCTGCTTTACCCATTTCAATTAATCGTGTGACCGCATCAGCGATCGCACCCGCTCCCATCGTTTGTGCGGCACGAGCAATTTCTTGCCCGTGTCGCACAATGCTGTAACCCCCCGTCACACGTACTTACCTTCCAAACGACCTCGCTGTGGGTGGCAAACATCCACTTCCTGAAGAGGGAGGGACGTTCGGTGTCACAGCAACGTCACACAGCGGCCGGCCAATAGAAGCGGAGGGGCGGAGATGAGCGGGACGTAAACATCCCACCCACCTCCTTCCTTCAGCATTGCCGGCGGGACGTGGGTAAGCTGTGTTCATCATTACCGGGGTGTCACACGGAGCGATGTGTGCTGCCCCGGGCACGATGAACAACAGGATGTGCGATTTTTAGAAAATGAGCGACGTGTCAGCGATGAACGAGAAGGTGAGTATTTCTGCTCATTCATAGCTGTATCACTAACTAACATCGATATCACTAATGATGCCAGATGTGCGTCACTTACGATGTGACCCTGCCGACATCTCGTTAGATATATCGTAGCGTGTAAAGCCCGCTTTAGACCTCCCTCCGCTCCAATTATGCTGATCACCTCCGACCCCGGAATGTGTTACATACTGTGTATTCACTGCCGTTGTGGTTGGTCTTGGAGAGGATGGTTTGACGGGCTGTGTGATATTATTGGTGTTAAAAGGTACCTGATTGTGACTCAGGGGTGGTGCCCGCTGGGTCTCAGTAGCACGATCCCAGCCCTGAGGTGTAGATCGAGAGTGTCACACGGGACCCAGAGGATGGTTGTTAGGGCAGGAAAGACGGTGGTGGCCGGATATAGCTAGTTAGACTGACCCAATCTGTAATTAAAGACGCGGGGGGGTTCCCATGACCGCAGATAGGGAGCTAGGACATTTAAATTTGGTACAGTTGACCAAGTCCGGAGGCCGGGACTTATTTGTATGTGCACATACATTTTTTTTGAACGACCTCCTCTAAGACACAGAATATTTTCACGTGACCGAAGATAGGGAGTTAGGACAATAAAAAAATATTGGTGCAGCTGATCAAGTCCGGAGGGAATACATTTTGTACCCCTCGTCCGTGACACGGGATACTCTTATTACTATATGGCTGAGGAGTTGACAGCTAGTATAGAGGTGTGGCCTTAAGTACAGGCCGGACTGTAACGCACACCGCATAGTCATAAATTAGTGTAATCCGAACACCACCAAGATAGCAAAAATGTTCAGACGGAGGAAACAGAAAGCTGAAAGGCCTGAAGATTACAAGAGATTGTTGCTTGAAGCGAAGTTGTTTGGCAGAGTAACTCAGATATTGCTATCAGAAGGATACATTGAGGTCAAAGATGAAGATGAGCAAGGGGATGTACTGTTTTACTATATGTTACCCAAGTCTGAGGATAGTTTTAGGGGAACTCGGGAAGGTTGTTTTGTTGCTACTTCGCAGCCTGATCCTGGACAAGCCCCTGAGCTACTCACAGATGTTGCGGTCCCACCCACTGGCCAGAATCCCTTAACTCTTTCTGTACTGCCCACAGCGGCCTTAGTTCCCTCTGTCACAGCACCCACCTGACAGTTAGTAGAGCCACCCCCACAACTCTCACATTGACACCGCCCACTCCTGCCTCTATCTATACAGATGTACCAATTCAGTAACCGCCCCCATATGACCCAGCCAGCTGCACATGTTACCAGTGTGGCTACCAAAACACTAACTGGAGAGATGGTTGTAATAATTGTGCAGCTCACCTCCTACACCTGAGTCATGGCCATAAGCCTGTCCCAATCCACCCTGTTTTAACTCCGGAAGGAGGTTACTATGTGCCTCCGCTACATCAGAGAGCAACCAAACAGACTCAGGAGCTGGTCCCTCCCATACCTGCAATTCCGTCCCCCCACCGGCTAGTCTGACACCACGCTCCCCAGTTACTAATCCCCTCCCCTTGCATCCCCCTCCTCTCTCTAGGACACACAGTGAGCCTTACTCCGAACGTGACGAGGAATAGCCCTCACCCAAATATGTCCCCTTCAACCCCCCCCATTCAGCGGCATTAATCCACCGCCTGCCAGATTCTGAAATTAACCCTATGTGATTTTATAGGGAAATGCTACAAGTCCACCAGCTGCTCAGAAGGACGTTGTTAATCTCAGCAAGGTAAAAGCAGGAGACAGTTTAACCACCCCTTTTATTGAAGGTCTGCAAACATACCTTAAGGACATAGTAATGTCCACTCAACCCAAGATCATAAATCTTTCTGCCAAAGATGCTATCCTGGTTAATAAAAGTTTTCATAAAAGCCTGGTAAAGCATCCAGCCCCGAAAGCTAAAAAGAATGCTCAAGCATTGGTGTATACTAACACACCAGCGCAGCCCTTACCACAGCCCATGCCCCAACAGGGTCTAAACCCTGTAAACATACCTCCAAACAAACAGTGGCAGAAAGAATACTGCCCTATGCAGTAGCAGTCACAGTTCTTTCAGCCACAGCGTATTTAACAGCAACCAAACCCTATTGTGAATCTGTATCGGTCCAATAGTAGATCCATTCAGCGTTGTGGCAACAATCAACAAACCCAACAAAGCCAGTATTTGATCTGTTGGCGTTGTGGCCAGCCCAGTCACTTTCAGAGAAGGTGCCATACCCTACAATCCCAGAGTGTGGCCACACACCCTCAAAACCATAACCAAAACCTGCAGCACATAAATCCACAATGAACGTGTGGCCAACTAGATTCTGCCATGATGGTCAGTTCAAACCAGGGGTTTTCTACATCTGTAATTTTAGATGTCGCAGGGACCCCTATTAAACTCATGGTAGACACTGGGGCAGCCAATTTTATTGCTAAAATATCTGATATACCACCTGATCACACCCTGCCCCTTTCTAATGACGTCCTTACCCTGGTGGGCGTAAATGGATTACCCACTACTAGTGATGAGCGAGCATGCTTGTCACTACTCGGTACTCGCACGAGTATCACTGTACTCGGGCTGCTCGGCGGGGACCGAGTAATCTCGCGATACTCGTGCTTTACTCGTGGTCTTCATTTCTGCATGTTGGCGCTCTTTTGAGAGCCAGCCCTCATGCAGGGATTGGCTGGCAGACCACTGCAATGCCACAGCCCTGTTAGTTGTGGAATTGCAGTGATTGGCCGGCCTGCACAGCGTCACCGAGCCTTTATATCGGCCGGCGCGCTGTGCTCTGCTCACAGCTATTCTGACAGTGAGTGTAGGGAGAGTGTCGCTGATTCAGGGAAAGCTTTGCGGCCCTTTATAGCTTTTTCAGTTGCAGGGCTGCAAACAGTGTGACCAAAAGTCCTTCTCAGGACTATTCTAGTTGTATACAGGCAGGCAGGGTATAGCCAGGTCGGAGTACAGTAGCAGAGTCCTTCTCAGGACTATTGTTGCTATATACAGGCAGGGTATAGCCAGGTCTGAATACAGGCTAGTGACCAAAAGAGTCCTTGTCAGGACTATTGTAGCAGTATACAGGCAGGCAGGCAGGCAGGGTAGTGGTGACCGTATACCAGCCTTCATATCTGGGGCTGGTGTACACAGTGTAAAACAGTCCAGATAGTGTCTGACTTGTCTGTACTGTAATTGTCGCTCCCCAAAAAAACCTGTTAGTAGGTTATTATTGCGTCCGTGCTTGGTTTTTAAAACCGCACGTGTGTGCCTGTTGGTGGCAGCGTACAGGTGCACTGGTGTGCAATTTCCAGAAACTTTGATATAACGCACAAGTAGTGAATATACACGTCAGTCAGCAGTGGCTGATAGTGTCAGAGTTCTTAATTTTTGCTCCTAAAACCTGTGTTAGGTTATTATTGCGTCCGTGCTTGGTTTTTAAAACCGCACGTGTGTGCCTGTTGGTGGCAGCGTACAGGTGCACTGGTGTGCAATTTCCAGAAACTTTGATATAACGCACAAGTAGTGAATATACACGTCAGTCAGCAGTGGCTGATAGTGTCAGAGTTCTTAATTTTTGCTCCTAAAACCTGTGTTAGGTTATTATTGCGTCCGTGCTTGGTTTTTAAAACCGCACGTGTGTGCCTGTTGGTGGCAGCGTACAGGTGCACTGGTGTGCGTTTACCAAACTATTATATAACGCACAAGTGTAGTGTATAATACACGTCAGTCAGCAGTGGCTGATAGTGTCAGAGTTCTTAATTTTTGCTCCTAAAACCTGTGTTAGGTTATTATTGCGTCCGTGCTTGGTTTTTAAAACCGCACGTGTGTGCCTGTTGGTGGCAGCGTACAGGTGCACTGGTGTGCGTTTACCAAACTATTATATAACGCACAAGTGTAGTGTATAATACACGTCAGTCAGCAGTGGCTGATAGTGTCAGAGTTCTTAATTTTTGCTCCTAAAACCTGTGTTAGGTTATTATTGCGTCCGTGCTTGGTTTTTAAAACCGCACGTGTGTGCCTGTTGGTGGCAGCGTACAGGTGCACTGGTGTGCAATTTCCAGAAACTTTGATATAACGCACAAGTAGTGAATATACACGTCAGCAGTGCACAGCATTGCAAAATGCGCAAGGGCATTGGCAAGGAACAAGGAAGTGGACGTGATGGTGGTGCAGGCAGAGGCCGAGGTCGTGGGCAAGCTCTAATTTCGCCACAACAAAGGGCCACATCTAGTCGCTCGCACGTCCTGTCCCAAATTCTTGGGGACCGCAGCAGTACACCGCTCTTGAACCAAGACCAGTGTCAACAGGTTGTTAGTTGGATAGCGGATAATGCTTCCAGTCAGATTGGCACCACCACAAACACTCTGTCTTCCACACGGTCAAGTGTCAGTAGCCGTGATACTGCACCGCACATTTCTGAACCTGATCCTCCTTCCTACCACCAGGCTGAGTACACGTCCTCCTCGGACATTAATGATCCCACACTTGGACACTCGGAAGAGCTGTTCACGTTTCCATTCACACATTCTGGCCTCTCGCCAGCTCATATTGAAGTGGGTCATGAGGAGATCGTCTGTACAGATAGCCAAATATTTGAGCAGCCACGTTCTCACGAAGTTGGCAACGTGTCTCAACAAGTGGTGGACGATGATGAGACACAATTGTCAGCAAGTCAGGAGGAGGAGCAGGGTGCGGAAGAGGAAGACGACGTGGTGGATGATCCAGTAACTGACCCAACCTGGCAGGAGGATATGCAGAGCGAGGACAGCAGTGCACAGGGGGAGGGAGGCGTAGCATCACAACAGGCAGTAAGAAGCAGGGTGGTGGTCCCAGGCAGAAGTCAGGCAACCGTTCCCCGTAACAACACGACGACACAAGGTGCCTGTACAAATGTTAGGTCTTCACGAGTCTGGCAGTTTTTTAAGTTGGATCCAGATGATTCAAAAAAGGCCATTTGCAACACCTGCCGTGCCAGCATCAGCAGGGGTACCAAAACTAGCAGCCTGACCACCACCAGCATGATCAGGCACATGTCAGCCAAGCACCCGACTTTGTGGGAAGTACAACAGAGTCGAGGAGCAGTGCTTGCTGATGTCACTGCTACGTCTTCGCTGGTTGTGCATGCGAGCCAATCCTCTGTCCATGCTGCCTGCGAACAAGCCTCCTCCACTCCTGCACCTGCAGTTGCCTACGCAGAAAGAACACCATCATCAAGCACGTCCTTGTCCCAGCGCAGCGTTCAGTTATCCATTCAGCAAACCTTTGAACGCAGGCGCAAATACACTGCCAACACCCCACATGCCACAGTTCTAAATGCTAACATTTCGCGACTGCTTGCGCTGGAAATGTTGCCTTTTAGGCTGGTGGAGACAGAAGCATTCCGTGACCTGATGGCGGCAGCTGTCCCACGTTACTCGGTCCCCAGCCGCCACTATTTCTCCCGGTGTGCCGTCCCCGCGTTGCATAACCACGTGTCACAAAACATCACACGTGCCCTGAACAACGCTGTTTCACCCAAAGTCCACCTAACCACAGACACGTGGACAAGTGCTTGTGGGCAAGGCCGCTACATCTCGTTGACGGCACACTGGGTTAATATTGTGGAAGCTGGGACCCAGTCTGAGCGAGGGACGGAACACGTCCTTCCCACACCAAGGTTTGCAGGCCCTACCTCAGTCAGTGTTTCACCCACACTCTACAGCTCCGGAATGTCATGCTCTTCAGCCTCCTCCTCCTCCTGCGCATCCTCATCCACTGTGCCCTCCACACCAGTCACAAGCTGGAAGCACTGCAGCACTGCCTCGGCGAAGCGGCAACAGGCTGTGCTGAAGCTAATCTGCATAGGTGACAAACCCCACAATGCAGAAGAGCTGTGGACAGCTCTGAAACAGCAGGCAGATCACTGGCTCACACCTCTGAACCTAAAGCCAGGAAAGGTCGTTTGTGACAATGGCCGGAACCTGGTGGCGGCTTTGAGGCGAGGCCAGCTGACACATGTTCCATGCGTGGCCCATGTGCTCAACCTCGTGGTTCAGCGGTTTATAAAGTCATACCCAGAGCTGTCTGATCTGCTGGTAAAAGTTCGCCGCCTGTCTGCACATTTTCGAAAGTCACCTACTGCTTCAGCCGGCCTTGCCGGCTTTCAGCGCCGTTTGCATCTTCCGGCTCACAGACTGGTGTGTGATGTCCCCACGCGTTGGAATTCAACTCTGCACATGTTGGTCAGGATATGTGAGCAGAAGAGGGCAGTTGTTGAGTACCTGCATCACCTAAGCCGTCGGGAAATGGGTCAAACTCCACACATAACACCTGAGGAGTGGAGATGGATGTCAGACCTATGTACCATCCTCCAAAACTTTGAGGACTCCACCAAGATGGTGAGTGGTGATGACGCCATTATTAGCGTCACCATACCGCTACTCTGCCTTCTAAAACGGTCCCTTTTGAAAAACAAACATGATGCATTGCAGGCGGAGCGCGATGAGTTGCAGCAAGAAACAGTAGTGGGTGTGGGTGATAACACACAGCCCAGCCTCGTCTCATCACAACGTGCAGTGGAGGACTATGACGAGGAGGAGGATGAAGACATGGAGCAACTCTCCGGCCAAATTGAGGATATGACATGCACACCAGTCATATCCTCGATTCAGCGTGGCTGGCCAGAGGACAGGGTAGATGAGGAGGAGGAGGAGGAGGAGGAGGAGGAGGACAGCATGTTCAGTCATCTTGTTGGTCAGGCTACTGAAGTCCTGGCTGTTAAGAGTCTGGCGCACATGGCTGACTTTATGGTAAGCTGCCTGTCTCGTGACCCTCGCGTTAAGAACATCTTGGCCGACAATCATTACTGGTTGGTAACACTGTTAGACCCACGCTACAAGGAGAACTTTTTGTCTCTTATTCCCGTGGATGAGAGGTCAACCAAAATGCAGCAGTTTCGGAAGGCCATACTCACGGAAGTAGGCAAAGCATTCCCCTCACAAAACGCTAGCGGCATAGGTCAGGAATCAGTGGACAACCGAGGCGTACAGCCGAGAGAGGCACAAGTCCAATCCGCCAGAGGTAGGGGAACAGTCTTTAAGATGTGGGACAGTTTTCTCAGCCCCTCACGTACCACAGCCCCTGAGGTGCGGGGTAGTGCCACAAGAAATCCTAAGTTTGCCCAGATGCTGAAGGAGTACCTTGCAGATCGAACAACTGTACTCCGACATTCCTCTGTGCCTTACAATTATTGGGTATCCAAGCTGGACACGTGGCATGAATTGGCTCTCTACGCCTTGGAAGTCCTGGCCTGCCCTGCTGCTAGCGTTTTGTCAGAGCGTGTTTTTAGTGCCGCAGGTGGAATCATTACAGATAAACGCACCCGCCTGTCAACTGAAAATGCTGACAGGCTGACTCTGATAAAGATGAACAAGGGTTGGATTGGGCCAGACTTCACCACACCACCAGCAAATGAGAGCGGAATTTAAAGTTTGCCATGTACCTCCGCTCACCCATGGGTACACTTCTCGACTTTGGATAATCGCTGGACTGCTCCTCCTTCTCCTCATGCGCCATCATGATGACCGTTACAATAGTTAGGTCTTTGTTTCAGGTATACCCCCAGTGGTAAATTTTTTCGCCCATTCTTTGCAGAATGGACATTACAACGACAGGAGACCCGCTCCTTTGCAATGGGAACAATGTTTTGAGGCCCTCATGCACGTCTCTACCCAGGGACAACGTGTAGCCTCCCAATTTTTGGCTGCCCTGCCTAAGGGCTATACTGAAATACACCCACTTCCTTAAAATGGACACTTAATGTTTTGAGGCCCTCATGCACGTCTCTACCCAGGGACAATGTGGAGCCTCCCAATTTTTGGCTGCCCTGGCAAAGGGCTATACTGAAATAGACCCACTTCCTTACAATGGGCACTTCAGGTTTAAAGGCCATCATGCACGTCTCTATCCAGGGACAATGTGGAGCCTCCCAATTTTTGGCTGCCCTGCCTAAGGGCTATACTGAAATACACCCACTTCCTTAAAATGGACACTTAATGTTTTGAGGCCCTCATGCACGTCTCTACCCAGGGACAATGTGGAGCCTCCCAATTTTTGGCTGCCCTGGCAAAGGGCTATACTGAAATAGACCCACTTCCTTACAATGGGCACTTCAGGTTTAAAGGCCATCATGCACGTCTCTATCCAGGGACAATGTGGAGCCTCCCAATTTTTGGCTGCCCTGCCTAAGGGCTATACTGAAATACACCCACTTCCTTAAAATGGACACTTAATGTTTTGAGGCCCTCATGCACGTCTCTACCCAGGGACAATGTGGAGCCTCCCAATTTTTGGCTGCCCTGCCTAAGGGCTATACTGAAATACACCCACTTCCTTAAAATGGACACTTAATGTTTTGAGGCCCTCATGCACGTCTCTACCCAGGGACAATGTGGAGCCTCCCAATTTTTGGCTGCCCTGGCAAAGGGCTATACTGAAATAGACCCACTTCCTTACAATGGGCACTTCAGGTTTAAAGGCCATCATGCACGTCTCTACCCAGGGACAATGTGGAGCCTCCCAATTTTTGGCTGCCCTGCCTAAGGGCTATACTATAATACACCCACTTCCTGACAATGGACACTTAATGTTTTGAGGCCCTCATGCACGTCTCTACCCAGGGACAATGTGGAGCCTCCCAATTTTTGGCTGCCCTGGCAAAGGGCTATACTGAAATAGACCCACTTCCTTACAATGGGCACTTCAGGTTTAAAGGCCATCATGCACGTCTCTACCCAGGGACAATGTGGAGCCTCCCAATTTTTGGCTGCCCTGCCTAAGGGCTATACTATAATACACCCACTTCCTGACAATGGACACTTAATGTTTTGAGGCCCTCATGCACGTCTCTACCCAGGGACAATGTGGAGCCTCCCAATTTTTGGCTGCCCTGGCAAAGGGCTATACTGAAATAGACCCACTTCCTTACAATGGGCACTTCAGGTTTAAAGGCCATCATGCACGTCTCTACCCAGGGACAATGTGGAGCCTCCCAATTTTTGGCTGCCCTGCCTAAGGGCTATACTATAATACACCCACTTCCTGACAATGGACACTTAATGTTTTGAGGCCCTCATGCACGTCTCTACCCAGGGACAATGTGGAGCCTCCCAATTTTTGGCTGCCCTGGCAAAGGGCTATACTGAAATAGACCCACTTCCTTACAATGGGCACTTCAGGTTTAAAGGCCATCATGCACGTCTCTACCCAGGGACAATGTGGAGCCTCCCAATTTTTGGCTGCCCTGCCTAAGGGCTATACTGAAATACACCCACTTCCTTAAAATGGACACTTAATGTTTTGAGGCCCTCATGCACGTCTCTACCCAGGGACAATGTGGAGCCTCCCAATTTTTGGCTGCCCTGCCTAAGGGCTATACTATAATACACCCACTTCCTGACAATGGACACTTAATGTTTTGAGGCCCTCATGCACGTCTGTATGCAGGGGCATTGGTGAACCTCACAATTTAGGACTGCCCTGGCAAAGGAAAATACTACAAAGACTCACTTCCTCAAAATGGGCACATTAGACTCAAGAGGCCTTCATGTACGTCTCTTCTCAGGGACATCGGAGTGCCACACAATGTTTTCACGTAAAATCTTTCATGTATTGATCTCAAAAAGTAACATACACCAGCTCTATCTCACTATTGGGTATGTGCCCTTAACATTTCCGCCATGAAAAATCATTTTGGGGTCATTTTGGAAGGTTTTCTGGTGAGTCCGTAAAAATGGCGTAAAACGCGGACAAAATTGTTCACAGCTGTGACTTTTGAGTGATAAATGCTTCAAGGGGTCTTCCCCATGCTGTTGCCATGTCATTTGAGCACTCTTCTGAGACTTTTGTGACATTTTTAGGGTTTCTCCATGCTGCCGGGAGGTCATTTCACAAAAATACTCGGGTCTCCCATAGGATAACATTGGGCTCGTTGCTCGGGCCGAGTACACGAGTATCTTGGGAGGCTCGGCCCGAGCTTCGAGCACCCGAGCTTTTTAGTACTCGCTCATCACTACCCACTACGCATACTCTGACCATTCCTCTACCGGTAGGACCTTTCCCAGAAATTTACAACCAGTTTGTGTTGTCAAACAAAATGTCCAGTCAATTTACTAAAATCTGATTTGTTGAATAAATAAAGGCTACCATAAATTATGATGGAGAAGGAGATATTACTCTCACCCTGACTAAACTAAATTCCCCAGAAGGGTGTGAAGAGACTTGCCCCCTATGGGCACTCCCTACTGGGATGCTCTTTATTCCATATGCAAAAAAGTTATGGTCAAAAGGGCCTGATGATGTGGGTAAATTCCCTGTAGATGCAGTAATGATCCACCTGAATCCAGGTGTGCCTCTTCCCAGAGTATCACAGTATCCCTTGAAATTAGCCCAAGAAGCGGGTCCCCAAGGCCAAATTGTGAATTTTGCCTAATTGGTACTTAAAAACAAAAACAAAAACTAAAGGAGGGAAGAAGTTATCTATTATATTTTTACAGCAGTAGAGGGTGCAGTAGATATATTAGATAGGCTTTGAAGCTTGCCTTTTCTTTGCAACAGTTATATTTACTGGACTACATAAAATATATATAAAAATAAAAAAATATAAAATCTGTCTGTTATAAGAATGATCTAATGCATTTTTTTTAGTTTTTGTGTTAATAGATGGAACAAGATGCTGGTCGATTCTACACTGGATATGCTACGGTCTACACAACATGAGGTAATATAAATTTGAACCACTCCCTCTCCTCCTATCGGTACAGGAGCAAGTGACGTATTAATGCCCTCTCTAGATGGGTGGAGCAGAAGTAGGTAAGATAGTCAAAATGTGTATGTAGGATGTAGATCTTTTCTGTTGTCAATCAGCTAGGTATGCTGAAGATAAAGTCTACATCTGAGCTGATGGAATCAATGGAGATCCCCGCATGGGTGTAGCTGACCAAGAAGTAGTGATCGGGCCTAGAGTTGAGGAGTCCTTTACCAATGCAGACGGACCATACCTCGGTGGCACCTGTCATGTCAGAGACTTCTGTCACTCCTTGTGTTCTTAAATCCCTACAGGAACAAGCGAATCAACAAGAAATGAAGTGGAGATGCAGTGAGCCAGCTGACTGAGGAAGGTCTGTGGATAAAAGGCGGTAAGCTTTCTCTGCCATGAGATCTCTTCTCAATGATGGCCCAGGTAACCTATGGACTAAAATTTGTGAAGACGGATATCAGTGTGCGCTTTGGTGATGCCAGGGTTCAGTACCCAGGTGGGCAAATTCACTCAGTCTTGTAAAACATGTCCTTAAAACAATGGGAGAAAAACTGTAAAGAATCCGCAAAAACACACCCTGCAGCTGCTCTACCCATTTTTAGAGACTGCAAACTGATTATAAATGTATACCATGAGCACGTAGTATACAAGTCTGTGTGTGTTGTGTAGATTTCTTTCCAGGTTTGGTCAGAGGCATTCCAGTGCAGAAAGCGACATTATTGCTGAAAATCCCCATAATGCAAGTGGTATGTAGAGAAAAAAAAGTTGTGAACCAAATGCGTGTTTTGTTTCTCTTTAGTAATAAAAAGGTCTCTATGTAAAATGTTTTTTGGTTTAGCACAAGGCACGTACAATTTTTATGTGATTGACTAAATAGTAAATAAAAAAAAAATAAACAGGTGTATTTTCTAATTCCAAATCCTAAATCAGAGTTAGTAGCATATGGTTTTCAGTCAGAAGACTGATTGATCCTAAAAGGCCAAGCGAGAAAGAGCCATGAGCCAAGATTAGTTGAGTTTGATCCAGCTTCTTCCAACCATAGAAATTTGGATAAAGCTCAACGGCAGGACAACATGGATTCATGCCTCGCATTGCAAAAGGATCGATCACCCGGAGCTGCATTGAGCATCTTGCTTGAAGAAAAACAAAAAGCCAGCACTAAATGTGCACTTCAGCACTAAAAATTCCAAACTGTACTTATTATAAAAATTTGAGATTTTTGGCAAAAAAATTGCAATTTCTTGAGCTACCCCGCCACGTCACGGCAAATCTCTTTGGGGCAGTCCTACACTAAAATATTTTTTAAAAATGTGCCATGCGGTCTCACATGTAAAATAGTAGAACTGCTCTTAGCAGCACTTACTTGGTCTTTTTCAATCCCGTACCCATGACATCCCAAATTGGGGTGCATAGCAAGGTGGGGGTCAGCCACCGACCAATTCAATGAAGAAAAACACATGCCTTGTGGTTTAGCACAAGGCACATACAATTTTAATGCGATTGACTAAATAGTAGAATAAACAGGTGTATTTTCTAATTCCAAATTCTAAATCAGAGTTAGTAGCATATGGTTTTCAGTCAGGAGACTGATTGATGCTAAAAGGACAAGCGAGAAAGAGCCATGAGTCAAGATTAGATGAGTTGATCCAGCTTCTCCCAACCACAGAAATTTCGATAAAGCTCAATGGCAGAACAACATGGATTCATGCCTCGCATTGCAGAAGGATCGATCTACCGGAGCTGGATTGAGCATCTTGCTTGTATTTATCCTTTTCAAAAAATCTGACAGTCTCAGACCATCATTGCCAAAACAGTTAGAAGAGAGGATTTAGAGAGCCTTGAGACATGGGAAAGTCCAACTACAAAGGGTGAGGACTCGCCGAGGGGTCCTTAGTCTCATACCGGTGAAGAAAACCCTTTCCCCTCTCCACCCATGCCTCAACGTTCAGTCAGGCAGGTTTTTACAACAAATCTTTCTTCCTCTTTTCCTAAGGGAACACAGTACCCTTAGTATTTGGAAATGGCAGAAGTGAGCCTAAGGGGGGACTGTTGAGGGTACGAATTGAGTAATCTAAAATACTTAATACAGCCATTTCACAAACCCAAAAATGTGGTTTAGTTGATGTAACCTAACAATTTATAAATGTTTTTGCTTCCTACTAACTCATATGTGAATATATTCAGTGATTTTCCTTAATACAAAATGCCAGCTGTGAACTCTCTAATCTCGGGAAAAGTTTTGGAAGAGCCCATCGTGAAGATGTTCAAAGATCCTAAAACAACTGAAGCAGACAGCGGCTGCCATTCCATCCATTATTTCAGAAGGTTTCTCGAAGTCAGCGCCACAAACTGTTCACATGAAGTTTTATCATGTTTTGGTTGTTTATCAAGAGCAGATCACCAAGATTTACAAAGAACCACAGACAATCTGTGCTAATCTCAAGATAAGATCCAGATTCAACTTTCCTTAGTCAGGATAATGTGACCTAATGAAAGTAATAACGGCAATCCTAATAGCCCCTGTAAATCATAAAGTTATTTTTAATAAATAAAATAAGTACTTAAGGGGGAAGCTAGAGCCTGTAGCGTTGTATTAAACAACAATTTAATGGAAGGCCCACATGTTTTTTTAAATATATATATATATATATATATATATATATATATATATATATATATATATATATATATATATATATATATATATATACCGTATTTTTCGCTTTATAAGACGCACTTTTGTTCCCCCAAATTTTGGGGGAAAGTAAGGGGTGCATCTTATTAACCGAATATACGGGGGGGGTGTACATGTATATATATACTGCAGGGTCCGCTCTGGAGCGGTGCTGGGGGCAGGTGACAGCTGCGAGCGGCAGCGTTTGATCTCCTGCTCCGGCTCATATAATATGCACAGCCGCTGTCCATCAGCAGCATGGTGCTGAAACTGCATCACGCTGAGGGGCTGGGGCAGCGGGGAATATTATATCTGCCTGCGCCCTCCTTTGATCGGACATGATCCTTCCCTGTTTTAGATATGGCCCCGTGCTGCTGCCCATAGTAAAATAAAAAAACTTTACTCACCTCCTCCAGCGCTGATCTCCCGTCTCCTGCTGCTTTTGTCTGTGATAAGGCACGCAGAGATGATATCACTCTGCCATGCCGATCACATGACCGGCAGCAAGAACAATGGAAGTGCAGAAAGCTAGAGCTCAACTGCGAGGTTGGAGACACGAGGAGGACAGCGCTGAGAAGGTAAGGAAAGAGTGTTTTATTTTATTATGGGCAGCAGCATGGGGGCATATCTAACACAGGGGAGATGTGCCATCTATAGTGGCCATGGGCAGCACACATGGGGGCATATCTAACACAGGGGGGATGTGCCATCTATAGTAGCCATGGGCAGCACACATGGGGGGCATATCAAACACAAGGGAGATGTGCCATCTATAGTGGCCATGGGCAGCACACATGGGGGCCATATCAAACACAGGGGAGGTGTGCCATCTATAGTGGCCATGGGCAGCACACATGGGGGCCATATCTAACACAGGGGAGGTGTGCCATCTATAGGGGCCATGGGCAGCACACATGGGGGCCATATCAAACACAGGGGAGGTGTGCCATCTATAGGGGCCATAGGCAGCACAGGGGGACGTGTCCCAGCACAAGGGGGCTATATTCAATATAAGGGGGCCATATCCAGATTAAGGGGGGCTAATTTTAGGATGGGGGCTATGAGGGACATATACCCTATATGATTTGTCAGACGGACACTGGCATTATAAGATGGACCCCATTTAACATTAAAAAAAAATTCTCATTTCCTTCACCAAATTTGGGGGTGCGTCTTATAAAGCGAAAAATACGGTGCGTGTGTGTGTATATATATATATATATATATATATATGTGTAATTGGAGTCCCAAGGGGGGTGGGCCACAAATAAGTTCCAAATAAAATATATCTAAATGGGGAAATTTTAAAATTTAAGGTTGATAACATTCACAGATATCTTATTAAGGGGGGGGCTGTGAGGGTAGCCTGGGCTATAGATTGTTTGTTCAAATGTAATAAGATTATCTGTGTATGTAAATAATCAAAATATAGATGTCACTGCATAAATATCTGTGTCTATATGACAAGCGCACAGACGCCGTACTATGATTCTAAGTTGTATGTTCAAGAAGGGGTTAGTCAGGGAAAGTGAACAAATGTACAAACAATGAACAGTGAAGGTCTTCATAGTCAAATTCTTATCAGTGGTTTTATACAAAGGAGGAATGTGTTATCTGTGGGAATGTGTTATGTGTGTTCCTATGTTTCTACGCTTCTCCCTAACCTCCCCAAAACCTCCCTATACGGTTTTGATGTGTGAGAAAAGACAGATTTTGATACTTTGTACATGTCTGAATGCTGAAATGTTATACTAATATCTGATCTATTCATTACACGGGTCAGTCGCCTATACTGGCTCAAATAGTGAACACGTCTCGTTGTGATCATTGTCTGATTCATTAATATCTGTACAGATAGCTAATTTGGCCCCATGCCTCTGGAGCCCTAAACAAAGACTCCATTAGCAGTCTTACCTAAATTTCTCCCTTGACAGCTTAAGCAGCTCATTAGCCGTTATGTAGAGTCTGAGGGGGGAACTGAGAGAAAAACCTGCAGCAGCTCCTTTTTGCTTACCGGGAGGTGCCGCAGGACTCCACTGGGTTCTCCTCCTTCAAATTGCTGTACGGCCGAAAGGTACGAGGGCCCCTAGAGCTGGTACGAGAGAGTTGGGAGGGCATCTTCCCCACTGAAGTGGTTCCCATTCTGGACTATGTTCAAAAATTTAGGGAAAGGATGAGGCACCTCATGGTGTTAGCCCACGGGAATTTAAAAGTGGCTCAGAAAAGGCAAAAACGATGTTACGACCGCACTGCCAGACCCCGAGAATTTGCCTGTGGATAGAAGGTCTTAGTACTAGTACCGGTACAGAAAAACAAGCTGCAAGCCATGTGGGCGGGTCCATTCACCATTACCAAGAAATATGGCAATTCTGACTACACCGTGGCCCTGGATCGAGCAGGTGTTCGTGAGCGTGCCTACCACATCAACAGGCTAAAAGCTTATGAGGAACAAGAGGCCACCAATTTAGCAGTTTTGCTACAGTTCTGCTGTCCAGAGTTAGATCACCCAGAGTTGGACCAGATCCCAGACCTGTTAGTGGACTCCAAAATGGAGGTAAAATATGTATCACTGCGGGAACAGCTTTGTCCATCACAGAAGCGACAGATATCAGACATTCTTAGAACATATGAATCCCTGTTCACGAGTCAGCCTGGTAGAACCCCCCTGGTCCAGCATCATGTCAACACAGGGGCAGCCACTTCACTAAGACAACCCACCTACTGGGTGACCCCTCCTGTGTTGGCAATAATGAAGGCCGAGCTGGATGACATGTTAAATATGGGAGTCATAGTTCCCTCATAGTTCCCTCCCATAGCCCATGGGCTGCCAGTGTTGTGTTGGTGCCAAAAAGGACAAGAGTACTTGTTTCTGTGTGGAGTATAGACTGCTCAATGAGGTCACGATCAGGGATAATCGAATACCTCAAATATTCAGCTTTGAAAATATTCGACGAATAACCCGCCACTATGCGAATATTCGATGCGCAATGTAAGTCTATCGAAAGCCCGAATAGTTACGAATAGTTGTTATTCGGGTTTCCCATAGACTTACATTGCGCATCGAATATTCGCGAATAGTCGAATAGTGGCGACCTATTCGGCAAATAATCGTGAAGCTGAATATTTGAGGTATTCGATCATCCCTAGTCACGATTACAGATGCTTACCCCATGTCCCGGGTGGATGAACTACTGGATAGGTTAGAGGGATCTCGGTTTATATCTACCCTAGATTTGAGCAAGGGATAGGGGCAGATAACACTCACATAAGAGGCTCAAGAGAAATCGGCCTTCATAACCCCTTTTGGCCTATTTGAGTTTACCAGCATGCCTTTTGGGATGAAGAATGCCCCGGCTACATTCCAGAGGATGCTAGACCATTTACTGGAGGGATGTCAGGGGTATGCCCAGGCCTATTTGGATGACATCGCTATCTTCATCGACACTTGGGAAGAGCATCTTCAGCACGTGTCCCAGGTGCTGCAGAGGGTAGCCAAAGCCCAGCTTACTATCCGACCTGACAAATGCCAAATGGGGATGGCCGAAGTGCTATACCTGGGACATTGGGTGGGAAGTGGGTGCATTCGTCCCGAACCTGCAAAAGTAGAAGCCATTACCCAGTGGCGATGCCCAGTCAACCAAAAACAGGTCCACGAGATCCTAGGAACCACAAAATATTATCGAAAGTTTATCCACAATTACAGTACCGTAGCAAAACCGCTCACTGACCTCACAACCAAAAGATATGCCCGTAACCTTATCTGGACCCCAGAATGTGAAACTGCGTTCCTCCAGTTAAAACACTGGCTGGCCCAGACCCCAGTCCTGACTGCTCCTGACTTCCGTCGCAGGTTCATCGTCCAAACAGATGCATCGGACACAGGACTAGGAGCTCTACTTAGCCAAATGGGGGATAACAGTGAGGAACATCCGATAGCTTACCTCTTCCGGTAACTGTTGGACCGAGAGAGGGCTCACGCCACTATAGAGAAAGAATGCCTGGCCATAGTTTTGGCCCTGAAAAAATTGCAGCCCTACCTCTATGGCAATGAGTTTACAGTCCTCACTGACCACAATCCATTCAGTTGGCTAAATCGCACTGCCGGGGACAACGGACGCTTGCTCAGGTGGAGTCTGGCGTTACAATCTTACAATTTTTCTATCTCCCATAAAAAGGGCAAGAACCATGGAAAAGCTGATGGGCTTTTTTGATAGATGGAGAAGGATGATCGGAAGCCTATCATGTCTGGCTAATATTAAGAAGGGGGAGGAATGTGACGACATGGACTCTGTCAGTGCCTAGCATGGGTTAAGTTTCTTAAAATTCAGCCAGACATGAAGATAGTTTGTTTATAGACGAGGGATAAGCCCCTCATTGTTTCTACAAGACTCTTAGGAGTCTAGTGTTAAAGTTCTTGTTGACTCATGTAATTGCCTTGGCCAGTGAAGGTCAGATACCCAGACAAATCAATTATGCGAACCTCCCATTGTATTTCTATGTGATGTAACTTAGCTGTCTCTCCCTCGTCTTTGCCATTACTACTAGGGATATTTTGTATACGGCTTGAACTCTAGCCAATAAGAGCCCAGTCTTATCCACCAATCGTGAAGACCCCAATGGTCTGAATGGAGAGTTCAGGGGTATAAGAAGGAGGACTGTCCATTGCCCAGGTAGACTCTTGCTACATGCTACCAATCTAGGATCTGCGGATCCGATTGCAAAGCCATAACCGAACCTGCATTATAATACTATATGGACTTCAGCTTCGAATGCAAGGATTCGGCTGAGCTATCAAAGACTACCTAAGGAAGGAATCCAGCTTGGGACAATCCAGTCACCTGACTACAGGTTTTGCGGTCCTCACACAACTTCCTAAATCTGGCGTTATTTCATTCTCGGTGGGTGCCTGCCGAAAACGGGGTGCTGCTGGTTTGGAGTAAGTAGCCCTGGAAGCTCTAATCCCTGGTGAGCCAGCGAGCCAGCGGAAGGGTGAGAAACTGTTCCCATTTACATTTTGTGGTTTTGCTGGTTATGTGCCATATACCATTAATTGTTTGGGGATCCAATAAAGTCTTAATATTGTGATTTCCTCACCCTGTGTTGTTTGAGTAGTGTTCCGCCCACGGTTAAGGAAGTCGGGCGTTCAGTTGGGATGAGCCCTAGGCCATGCTGTCTTTCTAAAGGCGGCCGAGCCAGTGGACCAGAGCACCCACTGACCCCCATGTCTCCATGTCTCCACAACCTACATAGGTCAAAACAACCCTTGTGTCGCCTTTTTCCTGTACCCTCACCTGTCCATCACCTGTCTGTTTAAAATAAAAATCCAACATGCATGAAGCGCTTTGAAGAGTGTTGTGATTTCCATACGGAAATCCTACGGGGATCTTGCATCCCATCTACCAGCACCTACACATCTGGCAGTGTGCACACTAATTATTTCCAGTCTTACAAAAAACTAGGCTGGTGGGTCTCAAGTGCAAGCAGAAGAAATTGATACTTCTAAAATAAGAAGGCAGGAGGCCTGTATTCTATACCTTGAAATCATATTTACTGATAGTCTACATAAATTAAGTCAAGACAAGCCCACTAAATTAAGTCTGGATGTATCGCAGTACTGATAAAGTTTAACTTGCAGGCCTCCAGTTGTGTGTGCAGTGGCTATGTAGCGTGGCGTGGTGCTGTAGTCATGTGCAAGATCTGCATCTTCCGCACCTGGCACGCTACATGAAAGATTGAGTCCTGGCTGGGTATGTGGACTTGTGTTGTGAGAGTGGTACACCCACACCGGCCGCATGCTGCTATTGACCTTGACTGGCCTTAACATAAGTTTGACGACAACAGGATAGCAGCAAATATCTTCTCTGACATTTCATTAACAAAACAGAGCATTTTCAAACACAGTCTCTTCCAAAGTCCCGAGTGTTTCACCACCACCCAGTTTAGCATAGCAGCACAGTCCGTGAAAGTCATTCTGTCCTCCCTGCGGTTCCGTGTCTTCTCCCTCTTAAAGGGACAATGCCAATATGGACAGACCAGTCTCATTGCCTAAAAACACTTTAGTGACTCCCAACCTGGATACTTATTTCATCTCCCATCCTATTCCGTTTTGGTGCATTTACCTTTAAGGGGCTCTAAACTACTCGAGACTGTACTGCTGAGCATCCTATTTAATTACCCATCACTTGTTTGCTCACTCAGTCTGCTCACCTGACTCTGTTGAATCACTATGTGATCCAGTCACCTCTTTCTTGCTCACCACTCTGGACCATGCTATACCTGGCTCCAGTCTGCTCTAGCTGAGGGGACACCCAAATCATACAGCTATTTGGTTAACCAGACCTGAGGTCTGTTCTAGCCACACGCTAGGCCCTATCTGATGTTCCACAAGAACTCTTCCTGCATCCTAACCACTTCCACTATGGACTAGTCCCAGCTATTAACCATGTCTTACTCTACTGTCAGCTTAACAGATACATCATTACTACAATGCATATAGCACATAACACATTACTTCCACAATAATGCATGACATAATTCACATTAAACTTGACAATATACATCAAATTACACTACATGACAATAATGAGATTGGTGTCTTCAGGGAGAAGCAACAGGTCCATCTCCTTACAGCTTCTCCTACCAACCCAGTAAAATCTATACATGTGTCCATGTGTATAATAGCTAAGGATATGCAATAGAGTAACCTCTTTTGTATATATTCGCAACTAAAGATCAGCACAATTTTAAAATTTGAATTTGCCAACTTTGACAAATTTTCCCCAAAAATGTCATTCTCGGTTAATACATTTTTTTTTAATTTCAATACTGGAAAGCTTTTAATTGGTCGTAAAATATACATGGGGGAAAAAAGAAAGAAAGAGAGCACCCCACTGACAATAAGAGCTTACACTCTATAGGTGAGAAAGAAAGCACCCCACTGACAATAAGAGCTTACACTCTATAAGTGAGAAAGAGAGCACCCCACTGACAATAAGAGCTTACACTCTATAGGTGAGAAAGAGAGGACTCCACTGACTATAAGAGATTACAATTTACATACTAGCGAGAGAGAGAGACAACCCAGCTGACCACAAGAGCTTACACACTACAGAAGAAAAGAGAAGGCCCCGCTGACCATAAGATCTTAACACACCAGAAGAGAGTGAAAACCACACTGGTCATAAGAGCTTACATTCTATAGGAGAAAGGGAGCACCCCGCAGACTATGAGCATACACTCTATAGGAGAAAGAAGACCATGCGGACCATAAGAGCTTACACTTTACAGGCGATAGAGAGAAAAAGAACCCAGCTTGCCATAAGAGCTTACACTCTACAGAAGAGAGAAATTTATTGTGATTCTGGAGATGGAAAATGACAAATTGTGCTCCAGTTGGAACTGCTGATCTGTGACAACCCAGATACTGACCACCAATGTACCAGGTAAGCTGCAGAGCATTATGATTCTTGATCCAATTCTGGCCTTCAGCTTATTTCTTTATATTGTAAAATTCTGCTTGTAGCAGAGCTATTAGACACAAGGCAGCATGTTTCCCAGAATCCCATTCATACTTTCTCATCGTCCTCCAGCTATTAAAGTCCTTTTTTCTGTCTGTTCTGATCACGCTGACTACTACTACTATTATTAATTCCATCTTCAAAAGCCTGATTGCTATGATCTGTGCTGATGTAAAGACTCCTATTACAAACATGTCAGACAAGAAAAACAAGTACAATTATTATCCTCAGCACAAGATTGCCTTTCCAACACTGTACATTGAAGCAAATTTCAATTTCATTTAAAAAACTATACCAACCATAACATATTTCAATGGAAGCCATTGGGGTAACATCATTGGATTAACTGTCTTTTCACACAGCCTCCTGTCAGTTTTTCTGCCTTATGATAACAGGGCTCTGCTGAGTTATCAATTTGGTGAGTGACAGCTCATTCGTCCAATCTAGTGCAGAGATGTGCTGAGTTGTTGATATGTTGAATAATGCCCCCACAATCCCACCACACGTTTTAATAAAAATAAAAAAACATCATATACTCTCCTAATTCAGGATCCAGTATCCTGATGAGTCCAGTGTTGGCGGATCATCGCGCTGTCATTGCACGCACAGGACATCAGAGTCCAGGTACAGCACAATGACATCACCTTGCTGGGACTCCAACGACCTCTGTGTGTGGCAGTGCCATGATCCTGTAGTTCTGTAGACCGCAAGCTTAATTATCCCTGTGGTCCACAGAACCAAGTGCGGCAGTATAGCAAGATCGTGTCTCCCTGCTCTACGGCGGAGATTAACTATATCGGTGATCTGTGTGTCTCGCCCCAGGGATGCTGATCCTCTTCAGGGATGCCACCGGATCTTCTTCTGTATATTTGGCAACAAGTGTGGCCTCCCGTGAGTGAGGCTGTCCCCAGGGGCTCGGGTGTGTAAGGTAGCGGGTCTCAGAATAATTCAGGCAGAGTCCAAAAGTCTTTAAACTGCTTTTTACTCACTTCTAGATGTTTCTGTGAGTTGACCCAGGCAATGCTTCAATAAACCAGTTTGACGGTGACACTTAGCTCGCCTTCCTAGTGTGAAGCCCCGCATGTGTTGTGTCGGTGTCGGTGCGTTACCTTCAGGGACTCCACGTTGCTGGATCTCCGTCACTGGTAGGAAATCTTCGGTTTTTGATCGTGACGCCACTCTCAGTATTGCGGCCAGTAGGGACCGCCACTGCAGGTTGAGGGTCGCCTGGGGCTGATGGTGTGTGCAGTTAGATGTAGGAGCCTCCTGAGAGTGAGGCAAGCCCCAGGGCCCTGTGTAGGTGCGTAGTACCACAAGGCGCAGAATAACTCCACACAGGCAGGATGTCTTTCAGGGTTTTTACTCACTTCAGGTGGCAGGGTGAGTAACCCGGGCGTAGCTGGGATGAACCAGGTAGGAACCAGGTATCCTTCAGGCTGACTTTATGAGGGTGACTACTGACTCGCCTTCCTTAGCCCTCGGTGGTTTGGGGTGACCCCGACTTTGAGTCCCTATGGGGGCCACCCAGGGAAGATGCTGCAGCCTCTCTCCCCTTGTTGTTTGCCGTGTGCTTGTTCCCCGGACCAGGCCACTCCAGCCTCTTGCCTCCTATGACCTATGGGCCCTCACTGCGGTTACGTGGCTGCGGCTTTTGTAGTGTTGTGGTGTGGGCTTTAAGAGCCCCACACCGGCAGGTTTAGCAGGGAAAGGTGAATCTATCCTCGCTTCGGGATCTGCCGCCCGGTTGGGCCTGGTGCTCTCTAGCAGTCTCCTTACTTCCCACTCCGTTGCACTCTCTAGCTGAAGCTGGCTTTCAGGCAGCACTCCTAGTTGACCGTTCTCCCCCGTCTGTAGCCACTGCGCGGGCGCTGTTAGACAGCAATAGCCCCACAGGTCTGCTCCTCACTGAGCCCTATGGAGTTCTCACTCTAACTGACTCACTGCTCCTCCTCTCCTGTTCTTGCCTACGCCACCTAGCAACCAGACTCTCCTACCACACCCCTTGAGAGGAGATGGAGGCTTTTGACCCCCTGCCACTATTCCAGTGGAGGTATAGGCTTTGCCCCCTCCTGGGACCCCCAGGGGTCCTCTCATGGGTACATGTGTGAGACCTGATCACTATGCGCCTGTGTTCCACACCCCAGTCAGCCTTCTGGATTACCTGTATTGTACTGTCCCCAGCATGGGTGCAGTACTCAGTGGTGCCTGACCAGGTCAGGGGCGCCACATTCCCCCTTAGTTATCACCAGCACGTCCTCGGGCTGCAAGACAACATTTTAAAATGCATAAAACATTAAAACATGTAAAACATTTTTAAAAGCACCAGGTACCATACATCACCACCCTCCACCCACAAGTCCGTTAACCCACCCAAAACCCTTTCACGTTGGCCGCGACTTCAGCCACTTCTGGCAGGATGTATAGGCGGCTTTCATGGGCTGGTGGTTTCAGGGTATACCTGGCCTGGTGGATCCGCGCCGTCAGCCTCTTCTGGCAGGATGCAGAGGCGGCCTCCACAGTTGGTGCTGACCAGGTACCCTCTTTGTGGTGGTGAGCCAAGGCCCCATAAACAGGCGTGCTCTCTGGTTGCAGGTGAGCCAAGGCCCTTTTCTACGGACGGGCCCCCCTGGTTGCAGACGAGCCAAGCCCCTAAACAGGCTGGCCCTGGTGGTGGTGCCACTGGTGTAACTATTTACACTGCGAGAGTTTGTGGCTATAGCAAGTTCATAGCCTTAAGGTTTATGGTTTTCTCACAATAGTTTTTGTGGGCGCATTTCTTAAACGTTGCAAACAAAACTTTCAAAACTTTAACTTCTGTACTTCTTTTCTGTACTTTACTTTACTCCTCTTTTTCACTAGGGCGTGGGCATGTTGGGCACTGGCACCTGTGACTTTCTTGCTCTTTGTCTCTTTCTTCATCTGTGGTTGCCTCATCTATAGGTTCTGTGTCTTTCCTTTCTTGGTCTGCATCTGATTCCTTTTCTGTATCCGTTTCTTTATCTCTGTCTTGTCTTTCTTGTCTTTCTTGTCTTTCTTGTCTTTCTTGTCTTTCACGTCTTTCTTGTCTTCCTTGTGGCATGGGATGGCTGTAGGGTTTGCTGGGACATAACGCTACGTCCAGGGCATACAATCCCCTTTCACCTTGGTGCATGGTATACTGTACCGAATCTCCCATTTTCAGATTTCTGCCAGGGTGTCCTCTAGGCAGGTGTGCGCTGACATCTCTCCTATTAACAAATATTCCCTTTTTGATGCCAGGTGCTACTATAAATCCATAGCCGCTTCTCAGATTAAAGTCTTCCACTACGCCATAACACAGGGGTCCTCTAGCCTGGCTTTTGGCCCTTCTCAGGGACCGTTTCTCCTGTAGGTCTCTGGCGGTGACTTCCTTCTGCTCTGGAGACTGTGGGGCTGGAGCACACTGTGTTCTGTGGCGCCGTGTCTTGCGGGCTGGGTTCTGTAGAGGGCAGCTCACAAACTCCCAGGTGAGGTCTTGGGGCTGATCTTCGTCAACAGACGGTGTCAGGTCTTCCTCATCCCAACGGGAGTATGGTAGCATTTCTGGCTCTGAATACACATCTGCTGCGGGTGGCACTGGAGTCGGAGTCAACCCTTCTGCTTCCTGGCCTCCCCTCCCCCTTAGTTCTTCCTGGCACTCCGGCTGTGGCAGTGCTGGAGATGGATGCTCTTCAGCCGGCCCAGGTGGGGGACTCTTTGGTGTAGCTGCTGCAGGAGTTAGCAGGAGACTCTTTGGGGTATGCGGAGGGGGTATGTACTGGCTCACCAACCATTGTGGGAATTTGGCCTCCAGGTCAGCCCTCATCTGCCAATATGCAGGGTCTTCACCCACCGTGGGCTGCCTATCAGGGACCTCTGTGGACCGGGGAGCGGTGTCTGCTCTGGCCTTACAGGCCGGGGTAAATGCTGAGGTAGTCTTTTCTTGGCGGGCCGCGCCCTGTATGGCGGCGGCCTGGTCTTGGCGGGCCGCGCCCTGTATGGCGGCGGCCTGGTCTTGGCGGGCCGCGCCCTGTATGGCGGCGGCCTGGTCTTGGCGGGCCGCGCCCTGTATGGCGGCGGCCTGGTCCAGCATCGCGGTTGCAGCTTGCGTTTCAGTGGGCATCACCACTGCGGCCGGTTCTTGGCGGGCCGGACTGGGCATTGCAGCCACGGTCTCACTTAGCGTCGCAGCCTCGATGGGGTCCGTGCAGGCTGAGCCGGGCGTCGCTGCAGTGACCGTAGCTTGGCGGGCCGCACCCGGCGGGGCTGCGGCCTGGTTCAGCATATCACTTGCGGCGCGGACGAGCGTCGCTGCTGCGTTGGGGTCTTGGCGGACCGGGTTCAGCAGGGTGGCAGCCTGGGTCAGCGTCACACCTGCAGCACGGATGAGCACTGCCGTGGTGGTCGGAGCCCTGCGGGACAGGCGGGGCATGGCTGCAGCAGCCTGGATTTGGCGGGCCGCTTCTAGCGTGGCTGCGGCCTGGTCCAGCGTCGCCGCGCCGGGCGCCTCTTCTGGGACCGCGGGCGTGGCAGCAGGGGTCGGGGCACTTGCGCTGGCCGGGGCATCTCTGGACTCACCCACCGGTAGCAGCATCGGGGTCTGCGTCGTCGCCGCTCGGTCTGGCAGGCGTCGCGCGGCTCCCCCCTCGTAGGTCCGTACCGCCGCAGCCATCTCCAGGAGCTCCGTGCGTTCTTCCCTGATCTGCTCCATGACCCGGGTCTCCAGTCGGTCACAGAACTGGGCCAGCTCCCGATACCACCAGGCAGCGGAGCCTGGTTCTGGGTTCCTGCGGTCAGACGCCATTTCTTCTGCGCCGTCTTCTGCACGATCTCCCAGCAGTGGACTCTTCGCTGCCTCCTGTAACAAGCTGTCCAGTTTCTGCTCTGCCTCCTTCAGCAGCTCCTCTCCCAGCAGCAGGCTTTTGGCTCTCTTTCCTTCCCGCCGTCTCTGGACGCTTCCGCTCTCATAGCTGGCAAGGTCAGAACTCTGCAGGGGATCTCTGGGTAGCCACACCTCTTCGTGGGCGGTAACTTCTCCCAGCGCGGGCTGCTGTTGTTTTTCAGCGCGCTTTTCATGGTGGCAATATGGCGGCGCTTCCAATTTTTCAAGCGGACCGCCTAGGCACATGGTCACCTGTCTGAACAGGTCTAGTCCTTATCCTGTTCGTGACGCCAGATGTGAAGCCCCGCATGTGTTGTGTCGGTGTCGGTGCGTTACCTTCAGGGACTCCACGTTGCTGGATCTCCGTCACTGGTAGGAAATCTTCGGTTTTTGATCGTGACGCCACTCTCAGTATTGCGGCCAGTAGGGACCGCCACTGCAGGTTGAGGGTCGCCTGGGGCTGATGGTGTGTGCAGTTAGATGTAGGAGCCTCCTGAGAGTGAGGCAAGCCCCAGGGCCCTGTGTAGGTGCGTAGTACCACAAGGCGCAGAATAACTCCACACAGGCAGGATGTCTTTCAGGGTTTTTACTCACTTCAGGTGGCAGGGTGAGTAACCCGGGCGTAGCTGGGATGAACCAGGTAGGAACCAGGTATCCTTCAGGCTGACTTTATGAGGGTGACTACTGACTCGCCTTCCTTAGCCCTCGGTGGTTTGGGGTGACCCCGACTTTGAGTCCCTATGGGGGCCACCCAGGGAAGATGCTGCAGCCTCTCTCCCCTTGTTGTTTGCCGTGTGCTTGTTCCCCGGACCAGGCCACTCCAGCCTCTTGCCTCCTATGACCTATGGGCCCTCACTGCGGTTACGTGGCTGCGGCTTTTGTAGTGTTGTGGTGTGGGCTTTAAGAGCCCCACACCGGCAGGTTTAGCAGGGAAAGGTGAATCTATCCTCGCTTCGGGATCTGCCGCCCGGTTGGGCCTGGTGCTCTCTAGCAGTCTCCTTACTTCCCACTCCGTTGCACTCTCTAGCTGAAGCTGGCTTTCAGGCAGCACTCCTAGTTGACCGTTCTCCCCCGTCTGTAGCCACTGCGCGGGCGCTGTTAGACAGCAATAGCCCCACAGGTCTGCTCCTCACTGAGCCCTATGGAGTTCTCACTCTAACTGACTCACTGCTCCTCCTCTCCTGTTCTTGCCTACGCCACCTAGCAACCAGACTCTCCTACCACACCCCTTGAGAGGAGATGGAGGCTTTTGACCCCCTGCCACTATTCCAGTGGAGGTATAGGCTTTGCCCCCTCCTGGGACCCCCAGGGGTCCTCTCATGGGTACATGTGTGAGACCTGATCACTATGCGCCTGTGTTCCACACCCCAGTCAGCCTTCTGGATTACCTGTATTGTACTGTCCCCAGCATGGGTGCAGTACTCAGTGGTGCCTGACCAGGTCAGGGGCGCCACACTAGCACTTCTGTTTTCGGGTAACCTCTGATTTGAAGTACCATGGGGTCTATCCAGGGAGTCGCAACTGCCTTTTCTCCCCTGTGTTTGGCCCGTTTGCCGGCAGCGTGGACCAGGTGAGATGGCTTAAGGCTCTATCTCGTTATGGGTCCCTGCGTTGCTGCTGAGACTCGGACTCTGAATGTTGGTGAGGTACTTGTAGTTCCCCTCACCGGCAGGTTTAGCAGATAGTTAAACTGGAGTCTGCTATTGGGACCTGTATCCTGTACGTGCCTAGTCACCAGGAGCACCTTTTCAGCGTCCTCACTCAATGACCATTCTCCCCCACTAACTGTCACTACACCGCGCAGGGTCTCACTAGTGGCAGCGCGTGCGTCTCCTAGCAACCGCCAGACTCCACTAGCAGACTGGCTCTCCTCTCTTTCCTTTCCTGACAGCTTCTGCACTTTAGCTCCCAGCCCATCAGCTTCACCTCTTGAAAAGAATTGAAAGCTAGCCCTCTCTGGAGACTACCCAAGGGTCCCCTCTAAAGGTGTGGGAGACCTGGTTGCTATGTGTCTGTGCGTGCACACCTCCTTCTGGCCTTTAGATTACCTGGAAGTACTGTCGCAGCATGGGTGCAGTACTCAGTGGTGCCTGACCAGGTCAGGGGCGCCACATGTGCACAACAATATAGTTAATAATGGCAGTTGCTTTGAGTAAGCCCATCTGAGTGCGGGGCCCAGGGTAACCGCCCCCTCTGCTATGCTACTGGTTTGACTTAAAGAGCTTGAAATGGGTTGGCTGTAGTCCTAAGAGACACGCTTTTTTTCTAGCAATTGGAAGCTTGAATTTAACTTTTGGGGACAAACATTTCAAATCTGGTAGATTCAAATTTCAAAAGATTCAATCATCTCTCATTAACACTGATTGCAATCCCTTTAAGTTACCCTGGGTTATTTGTATTGTGTCACCTATTTACGTTGTTGATTTTCCAGTGTAAAGGCCCTGTCACACACAACGACTTACCAGCGATCCCGAAAACGATGTGTCCTGATAGGGATCGCAGGTAAGTCGCTGGGAGGTCGCTGGTGAGATGTCACACAGTCAGATCTTACCAGCGATGCAGGAACAATACAGGTCGCAGTAGCGACCTGTATAATGATCTCAGCAGTCACTGTGACCCTGTCACATAGTGTCAAACACAGCGATGTGTCCTGCCCAGCAGGAGGTCGACTTTGAAGAAAATGACCTAGACCATTCAGCAACGACTAGCGATCTCACAGCAGGGGCCTGATCGCTGGTAAGTGTCACACATAACGAGATCGCTAACGGGATCGCTACTGCGTCACCAAAACGGTGACTCAGCTGCGATCTCGCTAGCGATCTCGTTATGTGTGACAGTACCTTAAGAGCTGCACATAATTTGGATAAGGCAAGATTGTGTGCAAGTGTTTTAGTTTTCAATCTATTATTTTTTTTTACTTTGCCAGTAATCTCTAGAAATGAAAAAAAATATTATAATTCAAAAGGAGAATTAGCAATTATTTTATCTTCTTTTATTTTTATCAAATTACACTTTTATTAATATTCAAATTGTCTCTTCAGAGAGGAAGGAGATGAACTCTAGTGCCACCTATTGGAAGTAGCAATCCTAAAAGTCAAAGGTGGCCTTTTAACAAGCCTTTTCATATGACCTAGGATTTATGCGAGATCAGAACCTCAATTTGGAGACACGGTGTTTTGACTTTTAGGATTGCTACTTCCTATTGGTGGCACTAAAGTTTGTCTCCTTCCTCACTGAAGAGACAATTTGAACTTTACCCAGAGGAGCATTGCTGCTTTAAGACTCCTCACCACTGACAGCCAGATCGGTTTGTCAATCTCCACAAGGAGAAATGTTTTCCCCTTGGACCCCAGTAGAGCTTCTCATACAGCCAGAGGGACAATCATCCCGAACCACCGTGTCTGCAAATTGAGATTCTGATCTGGCATAAATCCTAGGTCATGTGAAAAGGCTCATTAAAAGGCCACCTTTGACTTTTAGGATTGCTATTTCCAATAAGTGACCCTAGAGTTTGTCTCCTTTATCTCTGAAGAGACAATTTGACTTTTATTAATAGAATTTGTCCAAACGTATGTAAATGAAACTAAAGCCTGCTTTACACGTTGCAATTCCGCATACGATATCGTATGCGATTTGCAACGCCCCCATCGTATGTGTGGCACGTTCAATTTGTTGAACGTGCCGCACAAACGATTAACCCCCGTCACACGTACTTACCCGTCCATACGACCTCGATGTGGGCGGCGAACGTCCACTTCCTGGAGTGGGAGGGACGTTCGGCGTCACATCGACGTCACGCGGCAGCCGGCTAATAGAAGCGGAGGGGCGGAGCTGAGCGGGACGTAAACATCCCGCCCCCCTCCTTCCTTCCGCATTGTGGGCCGGGAGCCGCAGGACGTAGGTAAGATCTGTTCATCGTTTCCGGGGTGTCACACACTGCAATGTGTGCTACCCCGGGTACGATGAACAATCTGACGTGCAATTCTAGAGAAAGGTACGATGTGTATGTGATGAACGTTTTAACGTTCAATCGCAATCTCACGTACCTGTCACACACTACAATGTAACTTACGATGCCGTATGTGCGTCACTTACGACGTGACCCTGCCGACACATTGTAAGATACATTGCAGCGTGTAAAGCAGGCTTTAGGGTTCGATCACCCTGCCATATAAAAATCGGTCCCATTCTCATCCAGCAAAGTGGAACAAGTTAAATCCTTCTGGTATTCCGTATGTAATGCAGGTGTGTGATTTTTTTTCTCGCCTAGCATCTGTTTGACATGCAATTCTCAGCAGCTATTATTTGAAAATCATTTACAGGACCATATACAGTGTTCTATGCTAATAGAAATGTATTCGTAAAAATGGATGTCACCAGGATGGTCCGTGTGGTGTCATATTTTTTTCTTGCGCTTATAGACTTGAATAGTTGAGTCTCATTCAATTTATGCATCCACTCACAGTCTGCCACGATTTATTTGTATGGGACCCCTGGCAAACCAATGATTAGCTGATTAAAGAGGCCTTTGTGCCAGGGGCGTACATAAAAATCATGGGGCCCCATAGCAAAAGTCTGAATGGGCCCTCTCCCCCGATAAAAAAAATACAATAAAATATTAACATAATAATTATCATACATGTTACTGGGAGCGGCTTATAGTCAGAAATGACACATACAGTGCCTACAAGTAGTATTCAACCCCCTGCAGATTTAGCAGGTTTGATAAGATGCAAATAAGTTAGAGCCTGCAAACTTCAAACAAGAGCAGGATTTATTAACAGATGCATAAATCTTACAAACCAACAAGTTATGTTGCTCATTTAAATTTTAATAAATTTTCAACATAAAAGTGTGGGTCAATTATTATTCAACCCCTAGGTTTAATATTTTGTGGAATAACCCTTGTTTGCAATTACAGCTAATAATCGTCTTTTATAAGACCTGATCAGGCCGGCACAGGTCTCTGGAGTTATCTTGGCCCACTCCTCCATGCAGATCTTCTCCAAGTTACCTAGGTTCTTTGGGTGTCTCATGTGGACTTTAATCTTGAGCTCCTTCCACAAGTTTTAAATTGGGTTAAGGTCAGGAGACTGACTAGGCCACTGCAACACCTTGATTTTTTCCCTCTTGAACCAGGCCTTGGTTTTCTTGGATGTGTGCTTTGGGTCATTGTCTTGTTGGAAGATGAAATGATGACCCATCTTAAGATCCTTGATGGAGAAGCGGAGGTTCTTAGCCGAAATCTCCAGGTAGGCCGTGCTATCCATCTTCCCATGGATGCGGACCAGATGGCCAGGCCCCTTGGCTGAGAAACAGCCCCACAGCATGATGCTGCCACCACCATGCTTGACTGTAGGGATGGTATTCTTGGGGTTGTATGCAGTGCCATCCAGTCTCCAAACGTCACGTGTGTGGTTGGCAGCAAAGATCTCAATCTTGGTCTCATCAGACCAGAGAACCTTGAACCAGTCTGTCTCAGAGTCCTCCAAGTGATCGAGCAAACTGTAGACGAGCCTTGACATGACGCTTTGAAAGTAAAGGTACCTTACGGGCTTGTCTGGAACGGAGACCATTGCGGTGGAGTACGTTACTTATGGTATTGACTGAAACCAATGTCCCCACTGCCATGAGATCTTCCCGGAGCTCCTTGCTTGTTGTCCTTGGGTTAGCCTTGACTCTTCGGACAAGCCTGGCCTCGGCACGGGTGGAAACTTTCAAAGGCTGTCCAGGCCGTGGAAGGCTAACAGTAGTTCCATAAGCCTTCCACTTCCGGATGATGCTCCCAACAGTGGAGACAGGTAGGCCCAACTCCTTGGAAAGGGTTTTGTACCACTTGCCAGCCTTGTGACCCTCCACGATCTTGTCTCTGATGGCCTTGGAATGCTCCTTTGTCTTTCCCATGTTGACCAAGTATGAGTGCTGTTCACAAGTTTGGGGAGGGTCTTAATTAGTCAGAAAAGGCTGGAAAAAGAGATAATTAATTCAAACATGTGAAGCTCATTGTTCTTTGTGCCTGAAATACTTCTTAATACTTTAGGGGAACCAAACAGAATTCTTGTGGTTTGAGGGGTTGAATAATAAATGACCCTCTGAATAAACTTTTCACAATTTAAAAAAAAAAATAAAAAAAGAAATAACATTCTTTTTTGCTGCAGTGCATTTCACACTTCCAAGCTGATCTACAGTCCAAATGTCACAATGCCAAGTTAATTGTAAACAATGCCAAGTGAATGTGTAAACCTGCTAAATCTGCAGGGGGTTGAATACTACTTGTAGGCACTGTACTACTACATAATGTTACTGAACAACACCCATCATACCAAGGACAATAACACATTGTAAAATAATGCCACCACTCTATGACCAAATATCACCACATAGAGTCTGAATATAACCACCGTCCAGTTACTGAGCAAAGTCCACTGCACTAAGACCAGTGGGATCACACCGCAAATCCCCCCCAAAATCTGCAATATGTGAACTTGGCCTAAAGTAGTGATGTCCTCCTTCGTGCCCCTCACCACATACACAATATACAGTTAGGTCCAGAAATATTTGGACAGTGACACAAGTTTTGTTATTTTAGCTGTTTACAAAAACATGTTCAGAAATACAATTATATATATAATATGGGCTGAAAGTGCACACTCCCAGCTGTAATATGAGAGTTTTCACATCCAAATCGGAGAAAGGGTTTAGGAATCATAGCTCTGTAATGCATAGCCTCCTCTTTTTAAAGGGACCAAAAGTGATTGGACAAGGGACTCTAAGGGCTGCAATTAACTCTGAAGGCGTCTCCCTCGTTAACCTGTAATCAATGAAGTAGTTAAAAGGTCTGGGGTTGATTACAGGTGTGTGGTTTTGCATTTGGAAGCTGTTGCTGTGACCAGGCAACATGTGGTCTAAGGAACTGTCAATTGAGGTGAAGCAGAACATCCTGAGGCTGAAAAAAAAGAAAAAATCCATCAGAGAGATAGCAGACATGCTTGGAGTAGCAAAATCAACAGTTGGGTACATTCTGAGAAAAAAGGAATTGACTGGTGAGCTTGGGAACTCAAAAAGGCCTGGGCGTCCACAGATGACAACAGTGGTGGATGATCGCCGCATACTTTCTTTGGTGAAGAAGAACCCGTTCACAACATCAACTGAAGTCCAGAACACTCTCAGTGAAGTAGGTGTATCTGTCTCTAAGTCAACAGTAAAGAGAAGACTCCATGAAAGTAAATACAAAGGGTTCACATCTAGATGCAAACCATTCATCAATTCCAAAAATAGACAGGCCAGAGTTAAATTTGCTGAAAAACACCTCATGAAGCCAGCTCAGTTCTGGAAAAGTATTCTATGGACAGATGAGACAAAGATAAACCTGTACCAGAATGATGGGAAGAAAAAAGTTTGGAGAAGAAAGGGAACGGCACATGATCCAAGGAACACCACATCCTCTGTAAAACATGGTGGAGGCAACGTGATGGCATGGGCATGCATGGCTTTCAATGGCACTGGGTCACTTGTGTTTATTGATGACATAACAGCAGACAAGAGTAGCCGGATGAATTCTGAAGTGTATCGGGATATACTTTCAGCCCAGATTCAGCCAAATGCTGCAAAGGTGATCGGACGGCGCTTCATAGTACAGATGGACAATGACCCCAAGCATACAGCCAAAGCTACCCAGGAGTTCATGAGTGCAAAAAAGTGGAACATTCTGCAATGGCCAAGTCAATCACCAGATCTTAACCAAATTGAGCATGCATTTCACTTGCTCAAATGCAGACTTAAGACGGAAAGACCCACAAACAAGCAAGACCTGAAGGCTGCGGCTGTAAAGGCCTGGCAAAGCATTAAGAAGGAGCAAACCCAGCGTTTGGTGATGTCCATGGGTTCCAGACTTAAGGCAGTGATTGCCTCCAAAGGATTCGCAACAAAATATTGAAAATAAAAATATTTTTTTTGGGTTTGGTTTATTTGTCCAATTACTTTTGACCTCCTAAAATGTGGAGTGTTTGTAAAGAAATGTGTACAATTCCTACAATTTCTATCAGATATTTTTGTTCAAACCTTCAAATTAAACGTTACAATCTGCACTTGAATTCTGTTGTAGAGGTTTCATTTCAAATCCAATGTGGTGGCATGCAGAGCCCAACTCGCGAAAATTGTGTCACTGTCCAAATATTTCTGGACCTAACTGTACATTTTCACATCTGTCTCCCCCATATAATGGTAACAATTATGACCCTCTTTATCGTGTTGGAAACTGTAGTAAAACTCTGCACAGTAAAGGCACAATACACACACATACACACACACACATACACACTGATGGCACAGCACATGAGCAAAAAAACACACACTGATTAAACACACACACACTTATGGCACAGCACATGGGCAAAACACACACACACTAATGGCACAGCACGTGGGCCAAACACACACACACAAACTGATAAAATACCCACACAAACACTGATGGCACAGCACATGGGCAAAATACACACACACACACACACACACACTGATAAAACACACACACACTGATGGCACAGCACATGGTCAAAACACACACACACAGACGTATAGCACAGCACATTGGCAAAAATATACACACACACTGATGGCACAGCACATGGGCAAAACACACACTCTGATGGCGCAGCACATGGGCAAAACACTCACACACAGTGATGGCACAGAACAGGGGCAACACACACACACAGAGTGATGGCACAGCACAGGGGCAACAGACACACACACACAAACACACAGTGATGGTGTGTCACCCAGTGAGGGGGGTACTCAGTCCCGGGCGGTGCAAATGGGGATGTCACTCTGGTGGCCATTGCCCGGTCCCGTGCCCTGGGGCTTCTTTTGCAAAAGGGGAGTATTCCCAGGGGAAATAAGAGTTAATATTCATGATGCCACCTGCGGGTTGTGGTTAATGGTGGGGAACCGCCGCTGCTGATAGTGGGTACTCCCAGAGCTAGTGGTGGTTGCAGCAAAGGTGTTAGGCCCTCCGCAGGTAGAGCCGTGTCTGGGAGATATGGCAGGGTAATAACAGAGACTACACCAGGTTGTCTTGAACAGTCTCTACTCTCTCAGACCCTTGGATTACTGCATCAGATCCCTTGGAGTATCAGTGCCAATGTAGTGACCCACGTTGCTCTGTCCCCGTCACTCTCTGTTGGTTGGGTCCCCGTAGCATGGAGCGTTTGTGGCCCGACTGTCCCCTTTGGGGGTACAGTCTCTTTCTCCGTAAAGCAGGCAGTGTGGACCCTGTGGGGAGGTAAGTGTCCGAACCCCGATTCTAGTTTACTGCTGATGCCCCTAGATTACTTGGTTCGGTGAAGTCCATGAAGGTGTCTTCACCGGGCAGGTATTTATCAAGCCATGTAGAACTGGCACCTGATCTAGGGCCCTGTGCTCCATGTGTGCTCCATGTGTGCTCCAGTCCCAGCGGTCACCGCTGCACAGACCCAGCTCCAGCACGTCCACATATCTCTCTGTGCGCTTCACTTGTCTCAACTCACGACTGATCCCTCCTACCAGGCTGGCTAATCCTGGGACTCGTTCCTTCCATGGCGACCATCCCCTTATATGTTTAACCCTCTATGCCCGGTGTGGAGTGGAGAACTAGGATTTTGGTTATGCTTTGGTGGTATCGCCACTGGTACTCCAAGTCCCAGGGGGTAAGTCCTGCATCTCCAAGAGGATGCAGTTCCTTGTAGTGCCCTGAGTGGCTCAGGGGTGCTACATTCCCCCTTGGTTAAGCCTAGCACGTCCTCGGGCTGTAAGCAAAATAGAGTTTTTATTTATTTTTTTTATTTAACCGCAATAAAAGGTAAACAGGTTAATGCATAACATTCTTCCTACACAGGGGAGGCTCATTTGATTAAACGTTGCAGTAATCCCCCATCAACCCACCACCCAAAGGTCCTGGTCCCCAGAACCCTCTAAGGAGGCAGGTCACCGGTCCCTGTGGTGACCAGGTCTGGGCCATCTCCATCCCAGACCTTTCCTCCAATCTGCCTCTCCTTGGTGGAGGTATCAGTGTCCTGATGGCAAAAAGGATTACTCCGGGAGGCACACATGGTGCAACTATTTACAAGACACAACTTTGTGTTGGCTGCTGCCAGTCCTGCAGCCTGGGTCTATTTTTAAATTAACTTGTAGAAAATCAGGTTACTTTTCCAGGAATTATCAACATTTTTCAAAACATTTTTCAAATGATTATGCAGATTTTCAAAGCATATAGCAAACACACAACAATGTCAGAGTAATCGAGTGGAATTACCACCCTCCATGCCACTCTCCACCTAGAGTCTCTGGTGCCACCTTCCAGTGGTGCATCGCCCAGGACCCTGATGGCCTTTTTAGCTTTAACTAAACACTGTAAAAAGGTGTAACAAGGATGGCACGCTGAACATCTTAGGCATCAACTTCCTTACCATCCTCCACCTATGGTCCCTGGGGTCATCTCATATCACACAAGTTTCTGGGGGCCTTTTTACCATAATGGAACGCATTAAAAAGGTTCAACAAGGGTGGCAAGGTCTGGATCAAACTTTCAAACTGGTAACTTTTTCAACTAAACATTCTGGCAGCTACCTGGTTTGAGCTACCATAGCTGCACCTGGGAACCAGTCCTGGTTCCCTGGCGCTGGACATCCCCCAGGCACACCCGAGCAAAGTGTCCTGGCAGGCCGCAGCGGCACAGATTGGTATCAGGACATTAAGGGTGTTAGAAGGACACTCCTCATCCGATAGGGACTCTTCTTCACGCTCCGGCAACAGAATCTCATGCACTGAATGCGTTGATAGTGAAGCATGTTAGCCATTTCCTCCGTAGCGCGGGACCCATGCTGCCTCCGGGGTGCTGGAGCCCGAGTCTGCCTCCTCCGGGTCCAAGGCGGTGGGGGTTGGGACGGCTTTGTCGGCGTCCACTGCCACCGCGGCCGGATCAACACAGATGGCAATCGGTGAGAGGCTGGATCGGTGCCACCGCGCCAGGCACTGCCGCTTCCACGCCGCTGCCAGGCTCTGTATCTTCGCTGTCTCTCTTCGCCTCCATCTTGCCAGCCCCCCTTAGTTATTTTCACCACTCTTACAGGGACTGGGCACTCTGGGAACTTTCGGGTCAGGTCACTGCCGACTTCCACCCGCACTTACAGGACTAGTGGGCGGGATTTTTGCTTGCGCGCTTTTGCAGTTTTGCGCCCTTTTGCCACAGTTATGGCGCAGCAGGGTTTTTTTTCACAATTAAAGATGGCGACAGTTTTGCACAAACAGTCCACTAAATGAAGTTCCTTAAGGCACACGTCACCTGTGTTAAGCCTAAAACACACTTCCGCAAGAAAAACGTCCGTATGACACGGTCCGTTTTTTGGGTCCGTGTTCCGTTTTTTTGGGGCGTTTCTCCGGTACGTATGGCATCCGTGTGATGGCGTATGTGAGCCGTGTGTACGAGTAAAATGTCCGTGTTTGTGTGTAAAATGCCCGTGTATGTGTACGTAAAATGTCCGTGTGGAATGTCCGTTTGTGTGTTGCACAATGTCGTTGATACATGTCGGCTGACAGCAGACAGAGTTGCGCGATGAGAATGAACTCGGGCGAACTTCACCCGACTTCATTGTCATGCCGCGGCTCTGTCTGTGTGCCGCGTACTGATTAGCGGTCACCTGTGAAGGATTCACCAGTGACCGCTAATCCCCCGAGTGACTGAAATGAGCAGCCCTCCCTCATACTTACTGCTCCCCGATCACCAGCGCGGCGATGAACAGCTGTGCAGAGAATACGCGGCAACAATTACTTTGAATATGCCGGCCGCTCATTAATCAATCTCGTATTCCCTGCTTTCCCCACCCACAGACGCCAGTGATTGGTGGCAGTCGGACACGCCCCCCACGCTGAGTGACAGCTGTCTCACTGCACCCAATCACAGCAGCCGGTGGGCGTGTCTATACTGTGCAGTAAAATAAATAAATTAATTTAAAAAAACGGCATGCGGTCCCCCCCAATTGTAATACCAGCCAGATAAAGCCATATGTCTGAAGGCTGGTATTCTCAGAATGGGGAGCCCCACGTTATGGGGAGCCCTACAGCCTAACAATATCAGTCAGCAGCCGCCCAGAATTGCCGCATACATTATATGCGACAGTTCTGGGACTGTACCCGGCTCTTCCCGATTTGCCCTGGTGCGTTGGTAAATCGGGGTAATAAGGAGTTTTTGGCAGCCCATAGCTGCCAATAAGTCCTAGATTAATCATGTCAGGCGTCTCCCCGAGATACCTTCCATGATCAATCTGTAAATTACAGTAAATAAACACACATAGCCGAACAATCGTTTATTAGAAAAAAAAACTAACAAATTGCCTTGTTCACCAATTTAATAAGCCCAAAAAAGCCCTCCATGTCCGGCGTACTCCAGGATGGGCCAGCGTCGCATCCAGCTCTGCTGCATGAAGGTGACCGGAGCTGCAGTAGACACCACCGCTCCTGTCACCTCCACGCAGCTAATGAAGGGAATCGCACGATCAGCTGAGCTGTCACTTAGGTTACTCGCGGCCAACGCTGAATACAGCTGATCGCGCTATTCCCTTCATTAGCTCCGTGGAGATGACAGGAGCGGTGGTGTCTACTGCAGCTCCGGTCACCTTCATGCAGCAGAGTTGGAAGCGACGCTGGAGCATCCTGGAGTACGCCGGACATGGAGGGCTTTTTCGGGCTTATTAAATTGGTGAACAAGGCAATTTGTTAGTGTTTTTTTTCTAATAAACGATTGTTCGGGTGTGTGTTTATTTACTGTAATTTACAGATTAATCATGGAAGGTATCTCTGGGAGACGCCTGACATGATTAATCTAGGACTTATTAGCAGCTATGGGCTGCCAAAAGTTCCTTATTACCCCGATTTGCCAACGCACCAGGGCAAATCGGGAAGAGCCGTGTACAGTCCCAGAACTGTCGCATATAATGTATGCGGCAATTCTGCGCGGCTGCTGACTGATATTGTTAGGCTGGGGGGCTCCCCATAACATGGGGCTCCCCATCCTGAGAATACCAGCCTTCAGCCGTATGGCTTTATCTGGCTGGTATTAAAATTTGGGGGGACCGCACGCCGTTTTTTTTAATTATTTATTTATTTATTTTACTGCACAGTATAGACACGCCCACCGGCTGCTGTGATTGGTTGCAGTGAGACAGCTGTCACTCAGCATGGGGGGCATGTCTGACTGCAACCAATCGCAGGTGTCTGTGGGTGGGGAAAGCAGGGAATACGAGATTGATTAATGAGCGGCCGGCATATTCAAAGTAATTGTTGCCAAGTATTCTCTGCACAGCTGTTCCTCGCCGCGCTGGTGAACGGGGAGCGGTATGAGCCGGGGGAAGAAAAAAACGAGCGCCAATGTAAGTATGACTGAGAACAGCAGAAAAAAAGGTAAGTATACTGACTTTAATTTAAAAAAAACAAAAGAAAAGATCGCTAGTGTAAAAACGCACACGCATGAAACGTGCTGAATACGGACATACTCCGTGTGCGGTACGTGCAGGCACGGACCCATAGACTAAAGCAGGTCCGTGCCTGCGTGCTGCCGGCCAAAAACGGACATGTCGTCCGTGTAGAAAAGCGCACACATGTACTTACCACACGGTCACACGTTCCGTGTGATTTTACGTGTGTGTGCCATCTACCATTGAATAACATGGGTCTCCGTGTACACGTGTCTCCGGTGCAAATACGTACCGCACACGTACAAATTAAATGGATGTGTGTTGCGGGTCTTAACAAGCCTTGTCCGTATCCTGTTTGTGACGCCAGAAAAAGAATTTGTGTCACCCAGGGAAGGGGGTACTTGGTACCGGGCGGTTGCAAATGGGGATGTCACTCTGGTGGCCATTGCCCAGTCCCATGCTCTGGGGCTTCTTTTGTAAAAGGGGAGTATTTACAGGGGAAATAAGAGTTAATGTTCGTGACGCCACCTGCGGGTTGCGGTTAATGGTGGGGAACCGTCGCTGCTGAATGTGGGTACTCCCAGAGCTGGTGGTGGTTGCAGCAATGGTGTTAGGCCCTCTGCAGGTAGGGCCGTGTCTAAGAGATGTGGCAGGGTAATAACAGAGACCACACCAGGTTGTCTTGAACAGTCTCTACTCACTCAGGCCCTTGGATTTCTGGTTTGGGTCCCTTGGAGTATCAGTGCCAATGTAGTGACCCAGGTTTCTCTGTCCTCGGCACTCTCTGTTGGTTGGGTCCCCGTAGCGTGGAGCATTTGGGGCCCGACTGTCCCCTTTGGGGGTACAGTCTCCTTCTCCGTACAGTGGGCAGTGCGGACCCTGTCTGGAGGTAAGTGTCCGAACCCCGATCCTAGTTTACTGCTGATGCCCCCGGATTATTTGGTTTGGTGAAGTCCATGAAGGTGTCCCCAACGGGCAGGTATTTATCAAGCCGTGTAGAACTTGTGCCTGATCTAGAGCCCTGTGCCCCGTGCGTGCTCCGGTCCCAGCGGTACTTGTCCATACCCACCCTGGCGACCTCTCTCCAGTGCCCCCAGGGTCACCGCTGCACGGACCCAGCTCCGGCATGTCCGCACAGCTTTCTGTGCGCTTCACTTCTCTCGACTCACCACTGACCCCTCCCACAAGGCTGGCTAATCCTGGGACTCGTTCCTTCCATGGCGACCATTTCCTTACATGGTTAACCCTCTATGCCCGGTGTGGAGTGGAGAACTAGGATTTTGGTTGTGCTTTGGTGGTATGGCACTGGTAATCCAGGTTCCAGGGGGTAGGTCCTGCATCCCCAAGAGGATACAGTTCCTTATAGTGCCCTGAATGGCTCACGGGCGCTACAATAGCACAGCACAGGGCAACTTTTCTGTAGTGTTACAGGCAGACATTTGTACATTATATTACTCACCTGCTCCTGTGCTGTGAGAGATGATTATAGTGGCTCTGGCCATGCACTTCCTTTCAGTCCTCCTGGTTGCTCCTCCCTCAGCTTTTTCTTTCTATTCCTTCTGTTCTCTGTTGCTCACTCACTGTTTTTCTGCTCTCTGTTTGCTTTCTCTCATTTCTGTGGTCTCTACCCCTGCTCCACTCCAGCAATGTTTTCCTTTTCATCATTTCATTCTCATGTGGCTGTACTGAACAAGCTCCGCCCCCTCTCCTGATTAGCTGTTCTCCTCCTGGCATCTCTGACAGCTCTCTGATTGGAGGAAGAAGCTACCTGGCCACTCCCTCCTCTTCCGCACAGGCCCGCACCGTGTGCAGTGTGGCCTCATCTGCATCTCTGCCATTGGCCAGCCTGTAGCTATACAAAAAGTGCCTGCACCCAGCAGCATTAATCAGCTGCTTGGTGACGGCCCGGGGGCATGATGCATGAGCGTGAAAACGCACACACCGTGGGCAGCTGCCCCGGGCCCCTCCAACTCGCGGGTACTGTAGCAGTGGCGTGGTCTGCCTCTATTGACGGTACGCCACTGATTTGTGCATAGCTCAGTTGACAGTGTAGTGTAGCTCTTTCTCATTCAAGTGATGCATTCTGATAAATATTCAGGTTTTTTAAAATATTCAGGTATTTAAAAACCCTGAGTCCTGTGCCCATGGGAGATTAAACCTGCGGATTTATCTGCGGAAAATCTGTGGATTTTCTGGATTTTCCAGATAAATCCGCAGGTTTCAGCATATACAGACACTCCCCATGTTATCCTATGGGACATGGGGAGTGCTGTGTCCATGTTGGGGATACGTGCGGCTGCGGAACATGCTGCGGATGTCCCGCAGCTGCACGTAACTGCATGTCAATTATTTCTGTGGAATTACCTGCGGAAATCCCGCTCCTCCACTATGGAGATAGAGGCCGGGACTCCCGCAGGTAAGCCGCAGGAATGCCCGCAGGTTTACCGCACCTATTTCACTGGAATCCCGCAGCTAAAAATAGCTGCGGATTCCTTCGAGCAGCTGCGGGAAACCTGCGGATGTACCTGCGGATATATCTTCAGGTACAACTCCCGTGGGCACATACGCTTAAAGTCTCAGCCAGAACTGATCAGTCAGTATGAAAATTATCAATTCTGAGATAAAGTCAGTGAAGATTTCCCATTACTGAGATAGAAGATGGCAGTTGTTACTGATGAGATTCCACATAGAGGAGTGGTGAAGCTCTGCCTCTAGCTCCTTCCTCCTCTGGTCTGTATAGAATTGTATCCATACCAGCTGTTATCTCCTATCTCAGTAATGGGAAAGTCTTCACTGAATACAGATTTTACCTTAGAATTGAGAATTTTGATATGACTGATCAATTCTGACCAAGAAAGAAGCAGATTTGTCTGATAAGAAAGCCATGGACCCCATAGGGGGGAGGGGCGACATGACCAGAGGGAAGGGAGGGAGTGAGGGGTTAATAAAGTTATAATGAGGGGCATTATGGGAAGGTATAGGGGATTGGTGGAGAGAGGATCCCTGTAGGGGAGGGGGGGGGAGTATAAAAGCGATGAGGGAGGGTCTTACCTCCCCTTTTGGACTCCGGACGGCGTCAGATTCCCGCCCACCCTCCCTTTTTTGTATTTGTGAGTTGTTTAACTATGTTCAAAAAAAAAACAAGAAGACAACAAGGAATTATTATAAAAGGGATGTATGTTTTGTCGCAGCAGCGGGGGTAGGTCTGGTCCAGAAGCGGTTGGAAGGGATTTGTAGCTGGACCGAGAGGCACTGTCTTGGTATGGTGTCTCTGGGTTCCGGGAAATTGCAGGCACGGGGTTCTGCAAAGTTTGGGGGGTATTAATCCGTGGGGTGATTAATACCTCATCTCTGGGTCGGAGTGTTGTGGCCAGGGATATTGGTGTAGAAAAGGGTTTCTGGACCGGGCCTACATAGGGTTTCATGTACCGTTTATTATTATGTGTTACCTATTATTCTGTGTTTGGGGTCGCCCGTTGGACGGCGCCCCCTTTGTGGTTAGTATGTTAATAATAGGTAATAAAGGCTGCTGTGGCCAATTTGTTTAACCAAGTCGCATGCAGTCGGTGTATTATTTTTAGGTTAAGTTTTAAGGGGTATAGTAACCATCACGACCGGAGAATCCTTCCTCAGTGGTCAAGATCTGTTATAAAGTTACTTATTTCATTGTGTACTATTGATTTATAAAATAAGAATTAAAACGATGGTTATGCATTAAGGAAAGGGAGATTTTTTTGGTTTTGCCAAAGCTTTTTTATTTTTCCATTCGTATAGCCGTGTTAGGGCTTGTTTTTTGCAGGACGAGTTGTAATTCTGAATGAAGCAATTTTGCATTACTTTTTTTATCAGTATTATTTTCATTGTTTATTTTACCATAAAACTGACCTGGCAGCATGATTCTCCAGGCCAGCACGATTATGTAGATATGAAAAATGTATAGTTTTTGGTGGTGGTGACAAAAATTCAGAAATTTTGAAAAAAAAGAAAATCTTGTTTGTGTTTCGACTTTCTGATTTATTTTGGGGATATGGAGCTGTATGGGGGCTTGTTTTTTGTGCCCCGATCACATAAGCGTCAATGGGATCGGGGAATGACGCGCCCCCTGCCAACACATGTTAAGTCCCGCTGTCAGAAATTGACAGCGAGCTTTAACTGGTTAACTGCCACGGACGGATATCTGATCCACCCACGGACATTTCAGAGGCATATGAGTTCAGCTGACATATGCAGTGAAAGATGCGGGCTCAGCGTGCGAGCCTGCATCAAAGGCATGGAGATGACCTATGACTGTCATAATACATCATGGGTCGTTAAGGGGTTAAAAAATGTTGTTCACCTTAAGAAAAAAATATAAAAAAAGATATCTCCAAAATGGTGAAAAATTAAAACTCCTAGAATATTATAATGTTACACAACTTTTCACTTACATAACACCCGGAACACTCATTCATTTTACCCTCCAGTGTGTGTACGTGTGCGGATGAATATTTTATTATGCCCTCTCCTCCAGTTACACTTATGTGCTGTACTTTGTACACTAAGCAATTGTAATCAGCAGCTCCTGTAATCATGTTTTATCTTCATCCGTGATACCCTATAGATAAGATATTCAAGTTTACTATATAAACATATCTACTTGATATTGTATCGTGTATGCTCTGATCAGCACCGCATAGCACATTATAAGCAATGATAACAATGTGATGTATGCTTACAATGATACATTTGCTAATTCCGTAGAGCGCTAAATGAGTGACAACAGTGAGAAAGCACAAGTGTAATGACTGAAGGGGTTGTCCGGCATTAAAGTGTCATTGGGCTGGTAAGCTGCAGTGGGATTCCAGTCTGTATCTCTACCTCTGACTCCCATAAGCATATCCTTCGTCCTCAGTCCCCTACTCACTCTATATTACTTCTATGGTAGATTGTAGTCTAATCTCACACTCTGAGCTGAGCAGAGAATTTAAAGGGAATGACCACTTTAGAAGAAATGGAAGGGGGTGGGGAAATAGAAATGGATGACAAGTGGTGAAAAAAGCATTTTACTCTGATTATTATTATTTATTATTATTTATTATTATAGCGCCATTTATTCCATGGCGCTTTACAAGTGAAAGAGGGTATACGTACAACAATCATTAACAGTACAAGACAGACTGGTATAGGAGGAGAGAGGACCCTGCCCGCGAGGGCTCACAGTCTACAGGGAATGGGTGATGGTACAATAGGTGAGGACAGAGCTGGTTGCGCAGTGGTCTACTGGGCTGAGGGCTATTGTAGGTTGTAGGCTTGTTGGAAGAGGTGGGTCTTGAGGTTCCTCTTGAAGCTTTCCACGGTAGTGGAGAGTCTGATAAGATATTTTGGAAATAAATGGAAATTATAGTTACCATTTACGTACTATTTTTGCGTTGGTTATAAGTGGCAATGTGCCTAGAAATAATCTATATTCCTATTTGATTTTTTTTTTTTTCAAATTTGTCTTACTTTATTATTTCTGTTGGCACCCAGTAGCACTAAATTGGGACAGCACCAGATTTATTGGATAGATTTATACAATTATTTTTTTCATTTGTACAATTATTTTTTTCATAAATCTCTGTATTGTGACATCACTGTATTAATTATCATTGTTCTGTAGAACCAATTTATTTTATACCTTTTTACTGTGATGTTATTGCATGCATTATCCCTGAATTTGGCTGCTTTATTTATAATTAGTGATAGGTAAGGGTGCTCGGCACTGCTTGGTACTCGATCAAGTATCGGGGTGCTCAAGACTCACGAAATTCAATCGACTACCCTGGTACTCTGACGCCATGTTTGAGTCCCTGCCCTACATGTTTCGTGGTTGTTTTTCAGCCACTAAACATGCGTGGATTGCCTGACTATTAAGGTAATGTTGGTTACTGGCATTACAGAGTAGCTAGCCACGGGTCTAAAAAAGATCTGGTGACGCCATGCTTGCTGCACTGAACCCGGAAATAGTGTAGGGAGAGTTTCTGCTTGAGAAGATACAGTGTGTAACTAATAACGTCATTGTACCTGCTGTTGCAACATTAAACTAACAGTCCTTTTCAGGGCTAAATGAAATAGATTTTATTCTATACTAATATCGATCTTAGCTGCCAGCCTGTCAGTATGTTCAGTTGATCAGTTATTATGCCCCTGGCAACACTAAAAGCCAGCTCTCACAAAACACTAGCGGCAGGACAGGCCAGCACCTCCAAGACATAGAGGGACAGATCATGCCCCGGTGTCCAGCTTGGATACCCAATAGTTGTATGGCATAGAGGAATCACAGAGGACACTGGTATGGTCGGCTAAGTACTCCTTCCCAATCTTCCAACACTTTTCCCTCCTTGTCAGACTACCCTGTGCATCAAGGTCTGAGCGCTTGGTGGGTTTAATGGAACTGTACCATATCTTTGCTAGTGTTTCCCTGCCTCTGTTGGATCTGGTGTGTGTCTCCCTCATCTCTTCTTCTTGGTTGCCCAAGGAACTATGACCTTTACCACCAGCGTTATCAGATGCAAAATTTTTGTACTAATTCTTCAACTAGCGCCTTCTGCTATTGCACTATTTTACTAATCCACTCCACCTCTGGAAGGAGAGATGTAAAGTTGTCCTTGTAGCGTGGGTGGAGAAGGGTGAACAGCAAGTTATCACTGTTCAAAATGCATATAAATTGAGGGTTAAAGGAAAGGCTTCTGGACATAAAGTCAGCCATGTCTGCCACACTTTCCTGTCCTCACCAGAAGGACAATTCTCCATCACCTCCTCCTCAGCCCAGTCTGCATTGAAAAGATGAGATGAGGCTGGGCTGGGTAGTATCACCTTGTGTACTTTCTTTCACCATCTCCAACTGGTCTATGCAAAGCTTCCTCTTCAATTGTGAGTAGCAAGTGTTTGAGTAGACACAGACATGGGATGGTTATGCTGATTATGGCGCCATTGCAGCCCCCCATCTTGGTTGATTCCTCAAAGCATTGTAGAACCTCATAGATTTCAGATATCCATGCCTACTCATCAGCTGTTGAGTGCGGACTGCGGAGGCTAAGCTGAATACCACCTGGCATGTTGTAGCTGGTTTTCAACTACTGACTAGTGTTGAGCCACCCCCTAGTGTTCGAGTTCGGTTCGTTGAACGGCGGGTGTGTTCGGCGACGAACACCTTCGAACCCCATTGAAGACAATGGCAGGCAAACACAAATACATACAAACACATTATGCATGTACACATACAGTTAGTGTTCGGCGACGAACACCTTCGAACCCCATTGAAGACAATGGCAGGCAAACACAAATACATATAAACACATTATACATGTACACATACAGTTAATAAACATTGCCATTATACTTACAGGTCACCGCAATGAGACCTGCACTCTATCTCCCGCCGCTTTTCCTTCCGATCATCGCTGCACCCTCCCGGTAACCAGCACTGATAATAGGACCTTCCGTGACGTCGTCATAGCATGTGACCAGTCACGTGTGTATTATCTACAGACTGGTCACATGGTTAGACGTCATGCTAGGTCCTGTCAGTGCATCTCTCCGGTTCGCGGTGCTCGTTTGAGCATCTCCGTGTAACGGCGAGATGCTTGGGCACATGCTTGGCTCCCCGTCCCTGCATGTCGGCGCTCTTTACAGAGTCAGCCCACATGCAAAAACTGGATGCCACAGCCGGTGAATAGCGGCACCAGGAATCAGGTGATCGGAGATCACCATTGCTATTGTAACCCGCCTGTCAGATTACTATTTCAACGGTGGCAGCGGTGACATCACCGCTTACAACCCGCAGCCTCTGCTCACTCACTGAGTGATTAGACTGCATGGGAGAAGCAGCGTCTTCCTCCTATGCAGTGCTGTCTGATGTAGCAGAGCTGCATGGGTTGAAGGAGAAAGACGACAGAAGACCAGGATCGTGGAGGGGTGAGAGGGAGTAATAAACATGGAGTCTCTAAGTGTGTCTGTGTATTTATTTCTATTAAAGTATTTTTTCTCTGTGTGGTGTCTTTTTTTTAACCCTGTATTGGAGATTCTTAATGGCCGGGTCAAACTTGCCTGATATTAAGAATCTCTGGCTTAATACTAGCTAGTAAAACAAAGCTAGTATTAACCCATTATTACCCAGCAAGCCACCCATCACCAGGGCAGCTAGAAGAGTTGGATACAGTGCCAGAAGATGGCGCTCTATGAAAGCGCCATTTTCTGGGGCGGCTGCAGACTGCAATTCGTAGCAGGGGGGCCCAGAAAGCTTGGGCCAACCTGTGCTGCGGATTCCAATCCCCAGCTGCCTAGTTGTACCTGGCTGGACACAGAAATGGGGAAAAGCCCATGTCATATTTTTTTTTTAATTATTTCATGAAATTCATGAAATAATTAAAAAAAGGGTTTCCCTATATTTTTAGTTCCCAGCAGGGTACAAATAGGCAGCTGGGTTTTGGGGGCAGCCGTATCTGCCTGCTGTACCTGGCTTGCATACAAAAATATGGCGAAGCCCACGTCATTTTTTGGTGGGCAAAAAAACTCCTGCATACAGTCCTGGATGGAATATGCTGAGCCTTGTAGTTCTGCAGAAAAAGAGAGAAAGAAAAAGAGAAAAGAGAGAGAGAAAGAGAGAGAAAGAGAGAAAAGAGAAAAAGAGAGAAAAAGAGAAAGAAAGCAGCCTCACTCTGTTAACTGCTCCGATTTTAGAGGTATGTGCCGCGGCTCACAGCTGATGTCTGGCTCTTCCCCTCAGTGCATAATTAAATTATAATTATAAATAAATAATAATTATAATTTAAAATTATAAATAAATTAAATTCTTTACCATGATGGCTGGGACTCAAACTCGTGAACTGATTCTCCATAGGCAGCAGCTCTACCCATTGAGCCACTGCCTGTAATGAAAAGAGTAGGAAGATTTGGTAATCTTGACCTCTGAATTGCCGTAGAGAATCCAGAAGTGGATTATTCAGCTGCAAAGAGGAGAGAAAAAGAGAGAAAAAAAGAGAAAAAGACAGAGAGAGAAAAAGAGAGAGAGAAAGAGAGAGAGAGAGAAAAAGAGAGAGAGAAAAAGAGAGAAAAAGAGAAAGAGAAAGAGAGAAAGAGAGAGAGAGAGATATCACACGCAGGCACTACCTGAGAGAGAGAGAGAGAGGAGAGAGAGAGAGGAGAGAGAGCGCGATATCACACGCATGCACTACCTGAGTGAAGTCTCCGGGTGACAGCGCGGATCACTTCAGTTGCCGCGTGGAGCTGACACAGAGCGCTTGTGTTCTACGGCGCTCCCTGTCAGCTTCATGTAGCAGAGCTGACAGCGTCGTGTGGATTATTTCAGACCTGGATTGTTGTTTGGGGATTAATAAAGTGGTAAATGAGGGGAGTTTTTTTGTCTTTTTTTCCAAATAAAGGATTTTTCGTTGTGTATATTTATCTACTTTCACTTACACGTTAATCATGGCAGGTATCTCAGGGAGACGCCTGTCATGATTACCTAACCTTATTACCCCGATTGCCACCGCACCAGGGCAATTCGGGATGTGCCGGTTAGAGTCTCGGGACTGTCGCATCTAATGGAGGCGGCAATTCCGGGTGGCTGCTGGATGATGTTGTTAGGGTGGAGGGCTCCCCATCCTGACAATACCAGCCTCCAGCCGTGTGGCTTTATCTTGGCTGGTATCAAAATTGGGGGGAACCGCAGGTTTTTTTTTCATTATTTATTTACTTATTTATTTTACTACACAATATAGACCCCCCCCGCCGGCGGCTGTGATTGGTTGCAGTGAGACAGCTGTCACTCATTGTGGGGGCGTGTCTGACTGCAACCAATGATGGTAAAGCAGGGAATACCAGATTGAATAATGAGTGGCAGCCATTTTCAAAAGAGGAAAAGCCGCCGTAGCTTTGTGACAGCCGTGCAGCACCAGCTCATCCAGCACCACGACTACCAACTGTGAGTTCCCTGCTCCCTGCCTTCCAACCCGATTGCATTTAATGGCACTCCCTTATCATCACCGAGCCCCGGGGTATCCCCCCTACACGTGGAGGAATCTAACACCTGGCTGCCCACTCCATCGCCCCCGGGTACTCCCAGCTGCAGCGGTGGCACTCCACCTTACCACACACCACGGGTGGCGTCATGAACTTTAGACACTATCCCCTGTAAATACCCCCTTAATTTGAGTGGCCGCACGTCCCCCGGGTCCGGAGACCCCTCGAGCCACCGCGGATAGGGATCCGAGCAGCCCGGCTGCTGACACGGGGGTGGCACACCTCAAACTTTGGCGTCACGAACAGGATACGAGCAGGACCCACTTACCTGGGTGATGTGCGCCTTGAAGACCGAAATCGCGGGTCAAGATTCTGTTTTCCGCCAACTCCGCCACCTTCCACCATCTTTTCGCGCCAAAACGCCATCTTCCCCGTGAAAGCACGCGAAGCAGAAGCCCCGCCCTACGTCCTGCGTGTGAGGCCAGAACCGGAAGTTCCCAGAGGGCCACAGCATTGAGAGAAGTGATGAGTGAAAACCGGGGGGGCGTGCCGAAATGTAACGACAGCGGAAGAGAAGCAGGGACTCCAGGACTCTGCCATAACGTTCCTGGACAGCGCAGAGGCAAGATGGTGGAGCGGAGCTGGTCACCGGAACGTGCTGTTCCTGGGACCACTACCTGAATCGAGGAGGAGACAGAGAAGCTTTGCAGGAGAAAGCGGATGCAATTCCTGTTCATATTGGATCACTGGAGGGAAGAGATGAGGAGCCTGGCGATGGCGGTGCGAGCACGCGAGATCAAAATCCCACGTGAAGAGAGGGTAAGCGGTTGCCCAGTCCCTGTTGATTACCCTAATCCGGCCAATGCGGCTGTGGGATCCAGATTGCCCCTGCTCCCGGTGAGCACATCACCGCCACCAACCCCATCCTCGGCGGACGCCGAGCTGCCTACTTCAACCCTGGCAGCGGAACCTTCAGCTCCTATATACGAAGCTCCAGCTGCGGAAACCCCGGTCCCATCCCCGGTCCCATCACGACAGCAGTCACCCTGACACTGTCCAGACCAGACTCGGCCGCATCACTGGGCCCGCTTCAGAGGCGGAGTACCCGGACTCTACAACCCCGGCTGCGGAGCAGTCGGTTCCTCTGTTCACAAAGGCGGAGGTGGAGCCTGAAGAGCTGCCGATTCCATCATGGCCGCAGGAGTCCAGCTATAAACCTGCACCAGTGGTGGAGACAAAGCCCGACATCAGCGCCTATGAAAAGGAAAGGTATTGGCAGCAGCCGATGCGGTTACGTGCAAAAGTGTTTGCTCGGGAGCGGCGCTGGAAAGGGATAGCCGCTCGTCTCAACAGAGACAACAACAGAGAAGCTGGAACCTGCAAGGTCATAAAAAGTTTTAAAAGTTTTGTATGGACTATCACCCTTGTTGAACCTTCACATGTTACTTGGAGAAGACCATCTGGATCCCCAGGTGGGGGGTGGCAGGAAATTTCTGCTATAATTAGACTGCGCCTCCTTGTTGAACTTTTCCACCTGTTGTTACAGGGAAAAGATCATCAGGGCCTTGGATGGTGCAGTGTTGGTAGACGGTACCAGGAGGCCCCGGTGGGAGTCGGTGCAAGGGGCAACGGCTACCAGGTTGCTCAGGACTTTTACCAGAGTCACCCTTTAAACCCGGGATCTTAACCTGGTCATGGACTCACCATAGGTTTTCAGGGGCTCCGGTTGTTTGGGTGGCGGGTTAATGGGATCCGGGACTTTGGGAGTCTGGACTCTGAGTCTTTTTGCAGTGTTTGGGAAGTGTGCATCCCCTGTGAGGGATGGAAACTGTTTATAACATGTTATCCCTTTTTCCTCCTTACAGGAGCAGTTTAAATAAAACCTGATGTGTCCTGTAGCTCGGGCACGAGCTACGTTTAACCAAGAGGGAATGTGACGCCCCTGGACTATCAGGTCGTCACAGGGTATTGCACAATTTTCCTTTCCATGCAGTATCCATCTTCTACTTACTTCCAGGTGCCAACCAATGATGTTACAAACACCAGCATGCAAATCTCAGTCACACATACACGAGTGGGAAGGTCCAGTAGAGGAAGGGACGCCCACCTTAGAGTCAGGCAGACTGGTAAGAGGTGACTGGGCAGTCGTCAGCAGGGGAGCAAGGAGAGTGGTGGCTCTCAAGTAGCTGTCAGGGGGAGAGCAGGCTGGGGTACTTGGAGCTCCCAGGACAACAAGGCAGCAGCCCTCAGAGTGTGAGGGGCTGAGTAGTAGAAGCTTCCGGAAGGTCGGACTAGACTGGAACACACCAAGCAATATCATTGGGAACGGTCACCTGGACGGGCTCCCCTCCTCAGCAGCAGCGGTACTCCAGGACGTTTGGTTTAATAACAGTCTGTGTGTTTACTGACCTTCCAAAGCAGCACCAGCTCATCCAGCACCACGACTACCAACTGTGAGTTCCCTGCTCCCTGCCTTCCAACCCCCTTGCATTTAACGGCACTCCCTTACCATCACCGGGCCCCGGGGCATCCCCCCTACCCGTGGAGGCGTCTAACACCTGGCTGCCTACTTCATCGCCCCCGGGTACTCCCAGCTGCAGCGGTGGTACTCCACCTTACCACACACCACGGGTGGTGTCACGAACTTTAGACACTATCCCCTGTAAATACCCCCTTAATCTGTGTGGCCGCACAGCCCCCGTGTCCGGAGACCCCTCGAGCCACCGTGGATCCAGATCCGAGCAGCCCGGCTGCTGACACGGGGGCGGCACACATGCTAGTGGTGGTCAAGCTGTTGGATTTCAGACCCCTGCTGATCTTGTTAAGGCACAGATTGAAAATGACAATTATTTTATCATCCTTATTTCCTTTAAAAATCTGACTGCCAGACTGGGGAAAACTTAACCCTTGGCCTCTAAACTTGCCAAGTGTGGGTGCTCTGAGGAACATTTGAATTGCTTTTATGTTCCACTAATGTCATCCGCTGGGGTTGAGAAGTCAGGGCCAATGAAAGCCTTGTTCATTTTGAGCACAGCCAGCCTGGTAGTGTGGCGCCCCTGAGGATTTGGTCGCCACAAGGTACTGCACCTCACTTAAGATGCGGTACTCATCCTGGGTCCAAAGGAGGTCGGTGCCGGTTCCACATGCATTTGTGTCACCCACCTGCAGCAGTCGGCCCTGGGACTCCACTACACCTTCATGGAAGCCGCAGGGTCTCCACTCGTTGGTATCTCTGGCCACAGGTATATTAGGTTTATTTACATGGGAGTCGTGACGCCACTCGCGGTTTGCGGTCAGGGCTATGGGTGACCGCCACTGCAGGTTTAACGAGCGTCTGGGGCTGATGGGGTCTGCAGTCGGACGGTATGGCCCCCGGGAGTGAGGCTGGCCCCAGGGCTCGGGTGCGTGGAACAACAGGTCCCAGAATAACTCAGGCTTAATCAGTATAGTCTTTTAACTTGTTTACTCACTTTTGTTGTCATTGGTAAGGTAACCCGGGCGATGCTGAGATTAGCCAGGAGGAACCAGGTATTCTTTAGGCCGGTCTAAGGGTAACCATTAACTCGCCTTCCTAGCACTTCTTGTTTCGGATAACCCCTGACTTGAAGTACAGTGGGATTCATCCAGGGAAGTCGCTACTGCCTTTTCTCCCCTTTTTGGACCGTTTGCTGGCAACGTGGACCAAGGAAGATGGCTCTGTGCTCTATCCTCCTTATGAGCCCCTTCGTTGCTGCTGATGCTCGGACTCTAGTTGGTTGGTGTGGGACTTGCCGTTCCCCTCACCGGCAGGTTTAGCAGATCAAGTAAATGGACGTCTACTCTAGGGACCTGTTCCCCGTGCGTGCCTAGTCACCAGGAGTCTCTGTACCCGACCAGCTGACTTCCTCATCGTCTTTCTGACCGACTTGCTGGTAACCGTTCTCCCCCGCTAACGGCTACTACACGTGCAGGGTCTGACTAGCATGTCAGCGTGTGTCTCTCCTTCAGCACCCTCTTTCTGCACCTACTGCTATCAGAGTGACTAACTCCTCCTACTTTCCTTACAGCCACTGCAACCTTAGCTTCCAGCTCCTCCCCTACACCCCTAGATGAGATGTGGAGGAATGCCCCCCTCTTGGGTCTGCCCAATGGTCCCCTCTAAGGTGTGGGAGACCTGGTTGCTATGTGTCTGTGCATACACACCCTATTCCAGCCTTTGGAATTACCTGAAAGCACTGTCCCAGCATGGGTGCAGTACTCAGTGGTGCCTAACCAGGTCAGGGGCGCCACACATTCAATCCATACACAGAGTAGGTTGCCCTCCCCACGGGGGGCCAGGCTAGGGTCAGGTCTTAAGGTTGCCATCCAAACCCTGGGGCTTCCACCCTCTAGCAACAGGGACTCAGGGGAGTAGTGACCGTCAAGGGGAGTTAGGAGCGCATACTCACACATGAGGAGTTGACTTGGAGAGGCTGACAGAAGAGGAGCTGGTTTACCGGTAGCTCATGTGGGACATAGGAGAAGATACGGTTGCTGAGGAGAGAGCTTCATTGCTCCCTCGGAACCGGCACAGTTTAGGGTGCAGAGCCCTAAGGTGGCGTACACTTAAGGTTGCGCCACCAGAATCTGCTGGACAGGGAGATTTTACGTCCCTCTGGCCACCACAAGATCCTGGAGTACAGTGGCAAATAAAGCCCGGAGTCACGATCATGGTCAGGACCCAAAAAGGACTCGTGCTGCCTGCAAATGGGACGGGAACTAAATTACAACTGCATGGGACCATGTGTAGCTACATGCTGCGGGGACCAATACACACAGCGCAAGGAGGAAGGCCCCACAGACTACTGCAGCGGTTCTGAACTCCGATGGATCCGAGATCGGTTGGGGCCCATTACGTTAGAAACCGGCACTCCATGGGCGGGTATCAGGCAGTGAGTAAATACCTTGAACCGCAACTGTTGCGGGCAGGGGGACAGACCACGGCAGGGGGGCTGCTCGAGATGCTCGGATCCGGGGTCGTAGCGGTGGCTCGAGGGGAAGCCGGACCTGGACCTGAGCACCCGTCCATCGCTCGCAAGTGAAAAGGGGGTTATTTTATAGGGGAGGTTTTGTCAGTGACGCCACCCGTGGTGTGCGGTGATTGTTAGTGACACCTCCGCTGCCGCTGGGGTGATGCCCGGGACCAATGGAGTGGGGCAGGTGTAAGTTATCCCCTCCACGGGTAGGAAAGGTGTTGTCCCGGGGCCCCGTTACAGGTGGGATGGTGCTGCGGAGCACAATCTGCAGCGTTGGACCGGATGGTGTTGGTGTACTCACAGTTCCTGAATGAATTCATACAGAGTCCAGATGGTAAACCAAATTGCCAGTGACCGGTGACCTCCGGCGGATGTGTTCAGATCTCTCACCCTGGTACAGCTAACAGGGGTCCCTTCCACCTGCACTTACTGTTTGTGTCCTTTCTGTTAACTACTCCACATGAAACGGGGAAGTCCACTCCTGGTGATACTGTGTGTTGGGAGCTGTGGCCCGTGAGAACTGACCCGTGGGATCTTAGCAGGCAATTGCAGAGCCCTATTCCCCTTGTTGGGTTTCCGTCTCACTCTGTCTGGGCCTCCTGTGGGACAAGACCTGAAACCTTGCCCCAGGCTGGTCAATTAGTAAGGTGCTTGAAGCTGTCCTTGCTCTAGGGTCCAGGTACCCTGTCGTGCATGGCCTCCAGACCAGATTCCCGCTGTCGATACCGGCGGGCTACAACCCTGCCCCGGTCCACTTAAGGATTCCCGCGACCAGACCTCCGTCGCCTGTGGCTCTGTCTGCCGACTGCCACCTAGTCAGTAGTTCGGTAGTCCAGGAGCTCCAACCCCTGACTACCTGGTCACTTCACACTCTTCTCACTTCCTCTGTCTCTCTTAGACTGACTTGTTCCTTCCCAGAACACCTGAGGAGCCCTAGGTGGGCGTCACCATCCGCTTGGCCCCGCCCACTGGTGTGTCCCTATTGTCATGGGGGGTGACTAGGCTTTACTGGCTGGTGTTGTGTACCTAGATGTGGGGTCGTGATGGAGGGCCAAGGAGGAGGGAATCCTGCACCTGGAAGAGGGGTGGAATCATCTGTGACACCCTCATTTTGTCAGGGCGTCACACAACCACTGTGTCAGCCCATCCTTGCCGGCGCCCCGTGCTTTGGTGCCAATGGCCTCCACCACCACCATCATCCTCCCCTTGGGCCTGGCTCTACCTGTGGGGGGCCAAACCATCCAAGCGGTGAGACTATCCGCCCCAGAGGACAGCACCCACAGCGGCGGCTAATTCCTGGCCGCACACCACAGGTGGCATCAGGAGACAACTAGTCCTAACATCCCCACCATCATCCCATCATCCATCCCTCTTTATTGACACCGACGGGGCCACGAAACCGGACAGGGCGTCCCGTGACGTCCCCTGACCCTGAGCACAGAGAGACAGTCTGGCATAGGAGTTGGAGTGAGCAGACACACTGGAGTCGCCTGAAGCGCAGGGAGCCAGGCATGGCACACTCTGGCCATCAAGGAGGCACACCAGTGTGCCAAATATTTTGGAGCACAAGCAATGTGGAGGCAGAGGTAGTCCATCTGAGCCAAAGGCTGAGGCAGCTGCAGCTGGATGCCATTCAGAAATGGGAGGCATCCATGATGTGGTCGATGGAAGAAATGTGGGCCTATGAAGATCGGGGACCGCTAGCCCTGAAGGAAGAAGAGGAGGTAACAGAAAACCAGGTTTTCCCCGCTAACAGTGACACCCTCCAGGCCCCACTGACCCTTCCGCTGTCCCGAGTCCAAGGCTCCGTGACCTCTGACCTGATCACTGATCCCCAGGAAGCCGAAAACCCGTCCGCCGACCCCCAGGCAGCCGAAGACTCGGCCGCCAACCCCCAGGCAGCTGAAGACTCGGCCGCCGACCCCCAGGCAGCCAAAGACTCAGCTGACGACCCCCAGGCTGGCGAAGATCTAGCTGCCCCGACCCAACAACTGCCGACCTGGAAACAGTGGCCGAGGCTCACACCAGGGAGCTGAAAGATGCCCTGCCGGGTATATCTTGGGGTGACTGCCAGCCCATACCCGAATTTGCCACAGCTGCATCACCAGATACGGATACCGTACAGACAGCACGTGGACCATCCATCAGGCTACCATCGCCCAGCTAGCTGCCAAGGAAAAGCTGCGCCAGGCTCGGCTGGCGGTGGTGGAGGCCCGCACCATGGTGGCTAAACAGTGGCTCCGGAGGGCCCTCCCATCGACCTGGGGACCACTAAGGAGGGCCACTGTCATCAGGTTTGACTTACCGGTAGAGCAGGGATGGGGATTCATCTCGACTGGTAAAGGAAATATTCGTGTTCTGGTGGGATGTCGAGTCCCACCTTCGCAAGGGTCATCCGGGATGGGATCTGTACCATGGAGACAGAGTAATCTATACGCGGCATAAAGGAGAGCAGGGCTGGTATGCCCTGGATGTGGGACTGTGTCGCCCAGAGGCGGCTGCTGCAGCACCAGAGCCCACTCCAGCTGCATTACCGGCGCCAGTTCTTGCTTCCCACTAGGTACCCTGCAACAGGAAGACCCAAGACCATTGCACACAAACTTTGGAGGAGAATCCTAGGAGACCAGCTGGTCCGGAGTTCCCCTACCCTCAGTAAATAATGTTACATAGCCATTGCTGTTTGATGTGTTGATCTGATGGACAACCGTGCCACTGGACAATGGGTGGCCGGAACTTTTATTGTATATAGTTGCACCTGTTGTGCACCTTACCAGAATTAAGAAGATCCAAGGTGCCCCTGTGCTAATGGGGATATTTGCCAAATGGGAGCAGTGCACTGACCGGTGGCACAATGGACTCCGTCGTTGCATAACCTTTGCCATGCCTAACTGAGAATGTTTTATATATTTTATACTTAAAAAGGTTTTATAATGCTAAATATTTTTGTTACTGATGACCAATGATTGATAATGATCTGTTGACTATGTTGAAACATTGAACCATACGGAGTTATAATGTTCAAACATTTGAAGTAATAATGCCTCCCATAAAGGGAAGATTGTTTACATGTTTTCTGCATAACAAATCCCGCGCTGTACCATTGTTGTTTTGTTGCAGCCCCAGAGGTCTGCGATTTGCTGTGGGGGTATGTGGCGCCCCTGAGGCTTTGGTTGCCACAGGGTACTGCACCTCACTTAAGGTGCGATACTCATCTCGGTTCCAGAGGAGGTAGGTGCCGGTTCCACATCCATTCAATCAATACATACAGTAGGCTGCCCTCCCTACGGGGGACCGGGCTAGGGTCGGGTCTTAAGGTTTCCATCCAAACACTGGGGCTTCCACCCACTAGCAACAGGGACTCACGGTAGGAGCAACCACCAAGAAGGAGTTAGGAGCACATACAAACACATGAGGAGTTGACTAGGATAGGAGCTGGTTTACCAGTAGTTCCTGTAGTTCCATAGGAGAAGAAAAGGTTGCTGAGGGGAGCGCTTAATTGCTCCCTCGGAACCGGCGCAATTTAGGGTGCAGAGCCATAAGGTGCCATATACTTCAGGTTACACCACCAGAATCTGCCGAACAGGGGGATTTTACGTCCCTCTGGCCATCACAAGATCCCGGAGCACAGTGGCAAATAGAGCCCGGAAAAGGACTTGCGCTGCCTGCAAACAGCATGGGAACTAAATTATAACTACAGGGGACGCTGTGTAGCTTCACGCCGTGAGGACCCACACAAACAGTGCAAGAAGGAAGGGCCCACAGACTACCACACCGGTTCTGACCGCCGAAGGATCCAGGATCGGCTGGATCCAATTACGGCAGAAACCGGCACTCCATGGGTGGGTATCAGACAGTGAGTAAAGACCTTGAACCACAACGATTGTGTCAGCCTGTCCTTTCCGGCGCCATTGCCCCGCGCTTCGGCACCAACGGCCACTACCAACGCCATCATCTTCCCTTGGGGCCTGGCTCTACCTGTGGGGAGCTGAACCATCCGAGCTGCGACACCATCCGCCCCAGAGGACAGCACCCGCAGCGGCGGCTAATCCCTGGCTGCACACCACAGGTGTCGTCATGAGACAACTAGTCCCAACATCCCCACCATCATCCCATCATCTGTCCCTCTTTATTGACACCGACGGGGTCACGAAACTGGGCAGGGCCACCCGTGACATCCCCTGACCCTCACCGGCCTGGTGATGAGTATGTTAAGACCCCGTGGGGCCCATCACCAGCATTTTCAGTTGACAGGCGGTTGTGCCTATCAGTTATTACAGCCCCGGCTGCATTAAAAAAAACAGTGAATCAAGTCTGTGGCGAGCAAAATTACGGGCTGCCTGATGGCCCTGTAAAAAATTTGGGGTGAGGGCTACATGAGAATCCGATTGATATGGTGTAGGAGGAGAAGGAGGAGGGCAAGAAAAATAATAAAACATGAACCATATACTGTTTTTGGGGTGGGAAGGGGGTCATGGGAGTACACAAGAAAGAAAAGAACATTTGAACTGGCTTTCTGTTCCGCTACTGTCATTCGCTGGGGTTGAGATGTCGGGGCCAGTCTAGGCCCTGTTCATTTTGAGAATAGTGAGCCTGTCAGCTTTTCAGTTGACAGATGGATGTGCCTATTAATTATTATGCCACCGGTTGCACCAAAGACCCACAGAATCAACTTAAGCAAGTAAGCCTGCAAGCCTCAGATTTGCCTCAACTCCATGTAAAAAAAAAATTAAGATGTATTCATACAACGGGAGAAAGGCCCACATGACTTTTTGTGTGAATAAATGGACAAAGGACTTGTGGTGTTCTTTCCCTGGGATAAGTTGGAAAACTACCACCTCATGACTCATGATGAATTTTCATTGGCAAAGATCTCCAAGGAAATAAAATAAAAAAGTTTGGAAACCCATGCTTCAATCTATTTGAATCTGCTTGTTGCCTTGAGCCACCACAAGAAGAACTGCCACCAATCAGCTGGAGCAAAATCATAGTTGGATGCCTTTAGGTCATTGTTTTTCCAGTTGTACCCTGAGTAGTGGCCTCCGGGACTTCTTTTTGTTGGCCACAGAAGTTCCACTCCTTGTAAATGTAAATGTTTTTCTGAGGCCTTACTGTACATATGTTCCAGGATGTATTGGAATGTCTTCTAATTTTTGGAAGCCCTTGCACATGGATAGTGCATACGCTTTAACAGTCCAGTAATAGCACTCCTTCCAAATGAGGAAAAAATGTTTTCTTAGGCTATCCTCTTTAAGTATTCCAGGGTGTATTGCAATCATTCCATTCAATTCTTGATAGGCAAACAAGCTGACAGGATGCTTCAGAGGGAACCGCACACCACAGAGCCTGCAATCTACATCTGTAGCACCTAGGGAAATGGGGTACTCAGTTCCGGTCAGAGTCTTTATTGGGAATGTCACGGTGGTGGCCGTTAGCCGGTTCCGTGCCCTGGGCTCTTTTTGTAATGGGGATATTTACAAGTGAGAATAAGATAATGTTCACATATGACGCCACTTGCGGTGTTGCGGCTAAGTATAGGGAGCCACCGCTGCAGAATGTCTCTACTGGGGCTGGTGATATTGGCAGCTAGAATGGTAGACCCTCCACAAGTAGGGTTTTGACCCAGAGGGTGTATGGTGCAGTGGGCGTTGGAAGAAGGGAGTCCACACAGATGTTCAGTGCAACTGGTTTACTCACTGCTAGTAGATGTTGTCTGGTTGCCCGAGGCCGGCTGGTTTCGCCTCCAGGTGCCCTTCGTCCCATTGCCAGTTTGGTTCCCTGGTACCTTCTTCCCCTGCACCTGTCTCTGGTAAGTGGGTCCCCGTGGTATAGAACAACTAGGGGTCCCCGTTCTGTGGTTTGTCCACTTCTGTCCGCCTGAGAGTAGCATGAACCCTGTGGGGTTGGAGTCTCTGGTCCTGTCCCCGGTTATCCCTTTGCTACTGAGTCTTCGGATTCTTTAGGGTCAGCAAGGTCCTTGATGGTCCCCTTGCTGTGCAGGTGTTAACAGGTCGGCTTGGAGCTCTTTCCTGTCCTAGGGTCCTGTACCCCGTCGGTGTGTAGTTCTGAGAGTACTCCACTGTACTCCACGGGCAACCACTTCTACTGGGTACCAAGTCACCGTCAACCCGAGTCAGGATGTCACTTTGCTTCCACCTTCACACTCCTACAGTCAACTCTCAACTGACTACTCTCCACAGTCTGGCCCTCCCACCTGGTCAACTAGTGGACTGGATTGGCTCCACCTCTAGGCGGCCATCCATTGGTCCTACCCTAGCTGAGTACCATTGTATGAGGGAATGTCAGGGAAAACTGGGATTGCCTGGGTTTTTGTTGGTACCGGCACTGGGGTTCTGGGTCCCTAAGGGGGTAGGCCCTGCATCCTTGTGGGGATGCAGAACATTGTAGCACACTGATGGTTTCAGGGGCGCTACACATCCACATCCTCTGAAGTGTCCGATGAGCTTGTTTGTGTGGTGAGCTGCTGTTGGGGGTGGGGTCTCCTCTTGCATTGTGACCACATGCACTCCCGCAGTGTTTAAGAGGGCAGAGGATGCAAATGTGCTTGTACCGCCTCCGGAACTAGCATCCAGCACGTCACAAGCCGGAGGACAATATTTTCAATAAGATGGAGCCAGAGTTAGGCTACTTTCACACATCAGTTTTTTGGCATCAGGCACAATCCGGCGTGTTCCTGATGCAACGGATCCGGCACAGAATATGCAAAAACGGATGCACCTGATCCTTTTTTTTTACGGATCCAGTATACCTGGTCCGTCAAAAAACGGATCCGGCGCATCCGGTTTTGCATCCGTTTCGTCCGGGTTTTTTTTTTGCTGGATCCATTTTTTTTCAATACATTAGAGCATGCTCAGTATACAAAAACAGATGCGGCCGCCGGATCCGTTTTTTGCCGCATTACGCCAGATCTGGCGTCCATAGTCTTCCACTGTAAATCACGCGGATCCGGCGCGATGCGTTTTTTTTTTGTCAGAGACAAAAAACGTTACAAGAGACGTTCCATCCGGCCGCATTAGCCAATTACGACGGATCCGGCAAAAGCCGGATGCAACGCAAGGCCATCAGGCACAATCCGGCGCTAATACAAATCAATGGGGATAAAACGGATCCGGCGCCGGATCCGTTTTATCTGTTTTTTTCCGGATTGTGCCTGATGGAAAAAAACTGATGTGTGAAAGTAGCCTTAGTGGTATGTGCAGGCGCCGACTGCAGCTCTATTTTAGTGAAATGACTGAAATACTTCAAGTGTATACTGCGCAGGTGCCAGTCATAATGACAATTGTGATGATGCGGGGAGTCTATTTACATAGAGGCCATGAAACCACACAGGGGAGGAATAATAAAGGGACTGCCTGTACTGTATATGTGCAACTCTTGGTGGTTGGTGCCCATTAAGAATTTAATTTTACCTGTTGGTATCTTAATCATCCACAAAAATGTAATTGTTTTAAATAATTTTATTGTAGCTGTTCAATTGGTTTTCAAAATTTCTATGAAAAGTGTACTGAGACAAAAGTAGACAAAACTAGCCTTAATGTGAAAAACAACATACATTTTACACCGTTTTGGGAAAAACATTAGAGAAATTCTTTTTCAATGTTACAATTTTATGATACTTTATATATAAGTTATCCAAAATATTGATCCTTGCTTATGCTACAGCTAAACTATTATCCACATTTTTCACAAACTAAACTCAAAGATCTAAGACTATTTCTATGTAGAAAATGGCCTTTTTGTATTAATATTGTTTACAAATTTGTCTTAATCTGTGCTAGTGAGCACTTTTTCTTTGCCGAAGTAATCCATCCACCTCACAGGTTTAGCATATCAAGATGCTGATTAGACAGCATCATTATAGCACAGGTGTGCCTTAAGGTCCAGTCACACTAAGCAACTTACCAGCGATCCCAACAACGATAGGGATCGCTGGTAAGTTGCTAGGAGGTTGCTGGTGAGCTGTCACACTGCGACGCTCCAGCGATCCCACCAGCAACCTGACCTGGCAGGGATCGCTGGAGCGTCGCTACACGAGTTGCTGGTGAGCTCACCAGCAACCAGTGACCAGCCCCCAGTCTCCTAGTTACAGCACACATCAGGTTAATTAACCCGATGTGTGCTGCAGCTAAATGTGCACAGAGCAGGGAGCAGCGCACACTGAGCGCTGGCTCCTTGCTCTCCTAGTTACAGCACACATCGGGTTAATTGCCTGATGTGTGCTGCAGCTATCTGTGCACAGAGCAGGAGCCGGCAGCACAGGCAGTGAGAGCGGAGGAGGCTGGTATCAAAGGTAAATATCGGGTAACCAAGGACAGGGCTTCTTGGTTACCCGATGTTTACATTGGTTACCAGCCTCAGCAGAAGCTGGCTCCCTGCTCACTGCACATTAGTTGTTGCTGTCTCGCTGTCACACACAGCGATCTGTGCTTCACAGCAGGACAGCAACAACTAAAAAATGGCCCAGGACATTCAGCAACAACCAACGACCTCACAGCAGGGGCCAGGTTGTTGCTGGATGTCACACACAGCAACATCGCTAGCAACGTCACAAAAGTTGTTCGTTACCAGCGATGTTGCTAGCGATGTTGCTTAGTGTGACGGGGCCTTTAGGCTGGCCAAAATAAAAGGTCACTCTAAAATATCAGTTTTACAGTACTGGGGTGTCCGGGGGATTAGAAAACCAGTCAGTATCTGGTGTGACCACCATTTGCGAGTCTGCCATCTGCCCTGTACTGTGAAAATCGGGATTTATCCATGAAGAAAACATCTCTCCAACTTGTCAGACACCATAGAATGTGAGCATTTCCCCATTCAAGTCAGATACAACGACGATCTGCAGCCAGGTGGAGACTCCAATGAGGATGGCGAGCAGCAAATGAGCTTCCCTGAGATGGTTTCTGACAGTTTGTGCAGAAATAGTTTGGTTATGTAAACCGATTGTTGCAGCAGCTGTCCGGGTGGCTGGTCTCTGACAATCTTGGAGGTGAAGATTCTGGATGTTGAGGTCTTGGGGTGGTGTGGGTGCACATGGTCTGTGCTTGTGAGGCCATTTAGATTTACTGAAAAATTCTCTGAAACACCTTTGGAGATGGTAGAGAAATGAACATTCAATTCATGGGCAACAGCTCTGGTGGACATTCCTGCAGTCAGCATGCCAATAGCATGCTCCCTGAAAACTTGCAACATCTGTGTCATTGTGCTGGGTGATAAAACGGCACAGTGGCCTTTTATTGCGGCCAACCTAAGGCACACCTGTGCAATAATCATGCTGTCTAATCAGCATCCTGATATGCCACACCTGTGAGGTGGATAATTATCTTGGCAAAGGAGAAGTGATCATTAACAGATTTAGGCCCGTTTCACACGTCAGTGAAAAACACTGACGTTCTTCACTGACGTGTAAAACACACACATGTCCCTCCGTGTTCCGTGATTCACGGCACACGAGGGTTGTCCATGTGCAATCCATGATCCGTGATCTGTGATTGCAAATGAACATTACTCACCTGCCTTCGCTCCTGCTGTCCATGGTGCTGAACTCCTCGGCTCTGCAGCGTCCGCCCACCACTCTCTGCAGCTACTTCCGGGTCGGCTGTTCGTGCTTTCATGAATATTCATGAGCCGGGCAGGAAGCTGCAGAGAGTGGAGGCTGCACAGCGAATCGCTGGAAAGGTGAGTTGAAAATGTTTATTATTTAATATGTCAGTGTTTTTCTGGTACGTGTTTCACGGATCACACCATAGTGATGCCAGAAAAAAACGGACTTGTCTCCGTGCAGAATCACGGACACGCGTGTACGCTGTACGGAGACACGTTCAGTGAAAAATCACTGATGTGTGAGCAGACCCATTGAATATAATGTGTCTGCATGTGTCAGTGATTCTGGTACGTATAAAAAAAATCACATACGTACCAGAATCACTGACGTGTGAAGGGGCCTTAGACAAATGTGTGAGCAATATTTGAGAGAAAAAGACCTTTTGTGTAAACAAAAAAATCTTAGATCTTTGAGTTCAGCTTATAAAAAATAGTAGCAAAAACAAAAATGTTGCGCTTATATTTTCATTCAGTGTATATAAGGTTGTGTTCAAAAGTTTTTGACAGGTGTGGAAAAAATGCTGCAAAGTAAGAATGCTTTAAAACATAGAAATGTTAATAGCTTACATCAATAAACAGACTGAAAAGTGAATGAACAGCAGATAGTTCTAAATAAACAATATTTGGTGTGACAATCCTTTGTCTTCAAAACAGCATCAGTTCTTCTAGACAAACCTTCACACTTTTTTTGAGGAAACTCAGCAGGGAGGTTGTTCCAGACGTCTTGAAGATATTCTGTGTATGTAGGCTTGTGCAAATACTTCTGTCTCGTTATGTAATCCCAGACAGACTCAATCATGTGGGATTAGGGCTCACTTCCAGGACTCTTTGTTCTTCTTTACACTGAAGATTGTTCCTAATGGCACTAGCTATATATTTTGGGTCCTTCTGGAGAAAGAATTTGGAGTCAAACACTGACCAAATTCCAAACTCTGTTTACTGAAATGCAGCCCCAAACTTCAAGGAGCCTCCACCATGCTTTACTTCTCATTGTTGTACCACTCTCTCCAGCTCTTTTTCAAATAAACTGTATTTTTACAGCAACATTTTTCATCAGGACAAAGCACCTGCTGACGTTTTCTGAACTCTCCCCCAATTCCAATATTTGTGCTTAGCTGTTACTTCACTTTATTTCCATATCGAAGGCATGGCTTAATGGCTTAATGGCTTCTATTCTTTCATGAAGAGCAGACTTTTCTGAACAGTGGATGGGTATAGCTTTGTCCCACTAATTGCTGCCAATTGTGAGCTGATGGCATTGCTGGACCTTTTTCAATTTTGAAGGATGCATGATGTATCTTTCACCTGGTGCACTGGCTAATACCCTCAACCGTGCCCATTTCTTGGTGCTTGTTAAAGCCTGGCAAGAACATCTTCAACCACAGCCATGATCTCAACATCATCGAGCCAGTCTAGGATTACACCACTACATAATATTTTATTTTCCAGCGATGGAGTAGTGCTTTAAACCGAACTCCCCTGTCACCTGTCTTATACTTACCCTCTGACGTTTTCATCCTTTTATGGCGCAGCTCTGGTCCTGCAGCATCATCTTGAGCCCATAACTTCTGACTAGCTGGAAGTCAAAAGTTTCATCACAATCACTCAATACAATTCTATGAGAGCCAGATCAAGCTATCATAGAGTTGTATTGTTTTGTGACTTTCGGCAAACTTTATGATACACTGGAGGTTACAAATTGGCAGATCACAAATCACTTGAATCCGACCGGAGTGCAGCTGAAAACAGATGAAGTCTGAAGACGGCGGCAAATAAGTATAAGATTGGGAGCAGTGGATCTACATTTAAAGCACTCCAGCACTGAATTAAAAAAAAACGCTGGTGTGGTGCTTTAAATATGCAATATATTTATGAATGACGGCAGAAAGGATGGAATAATCAATTCTAGCACACCTTAAAGGCAAAGAACAAATCTAAAGGAAAAAGTGGATGCATATATATGTCACGCTCTCCGGTCCCTGTGGCCCGCTCCCCGGTTCCTGTGCCCCGCTATCCGGTTCCCGACGGCGTCCCCTGCTCACCGCTCCGGTCCCGGCTTCCTCTTCCTTGCCTGCACCCTTCATGTGTCCTGCTCCCCGCTCCCGGCACCCCTCTGCGACACGGGACTCACAGCCGGGCACTCCTGCTTCCTCTGCACCGCTCCCTGTACTGGCTTCTGGCACACGGGCCTCGCGCATGCGCATTAGGGCACGCGCGCGGTCATTGACCAGGAAATTGCATAGACAGGTACAGGGTATATTAGGATTCTCTTTCCTGGTGGGCGGGGCCTGTTCTACGTGTTTAGTAAGCTAGGAGTTCAGGTCCCCGTATTGCTGTGTCCAGCATTAACCCCTGTCTGTCTCGCAGAGCCTGTCCTGCCATGCCAGCCGGTCCTGACCACGTCCGCTCCAGTACTCCTGACGGTGACTTTGGCGGATGTTCCACCACCTCTTCAGCTCCGCCAGTCTCCAGTCCCTGGCTCCGTTTCGTGACCCGTCCTCTCGCTCAGCAGGTCCTGGATTCCGCCTGATCCTACAACCCGGCCTCGGACCCTGAGCCTCGTCACCCGGACTACCGTCTAGAACTCTGTGTTCCCAGCGACATCTACTTTCCAGCTCTCATACGGACTGTCTTGCTACCAATAGTGCTTCGGCTGCCGTGCATCAAGGCCCTCTGGCGGGGTGACCGGTCTGGCTGCCTCACCAGGGAAACCCGGTGTACGGTCCAGTGTTTCCACCACCCGGACGTAACAGCTAGAACAGGCCATGGATCCCGCCGATGCACTAGCAACCCAGCTGGCTGGATTACAGCAGGAACTCAGACGACAACGTGAGACCCAATCCCGTATGTTGGCCTTCATGACATCCGTGGACACCCGCCTGAATACGCTGCAAGCGACTGCCACGTCTCTGGTGACTCAATCCACGTCCGCAGCCCCCGTGGCAGCCTCCTCGATTACTTCCAAACTCCGTTTGGCCTCACCACCCCGGTACGCCGGAGATCCCAAGACCTGTAGGGGATTCATAAATCAGTGCTCCCTCCATTTCAAGCTGCTGCCGCACCTTTTTGCCTCTGACCAAGCCAAGGTCGCGTTCGTGATGTCCCATCTAGAGGGAGAGGCACTGGCCTGGATGAACCCCTTGTGGGAGAAGGAGGATCCGGTAACCACCAACATCCAGGAGTTCCTGCAGGCTTTTCGTATTACCTTTGACGAGCCCGGACGCGCCTCCACGTCCGCCTCATTGCTCCTCAGGCTACGTCAGGGGACATTGACTGTGGGCCAATATGCCATCCGCTTCCGCACCTTGGCCTCAGAATTAGGGTGGAACAATGAGGCCCTAACCGCCGCCTTCTGGGAGGGACTATCGGGCCGTATTAAGGATGAGCTAGCTGGTCGTGATGTGCCTTCCACCCTGGATGCCCTGATCGCTCTAGCGACCCGAGTGGATCTGCGTTTTCAGGAACGATCCAAAGAGGTCTCCCGCGAGAGGCGTCCGATACAGCACTCCTCCCCACCACTGAAGTCCATCGCTCCCCAGTCGGCGTCATCTGGCGCTTTTGCCCACGAGCCCATGCAGATTGACCGCCTGAGGCAGTCTGAGTAACGCAGAGCAGAACGACTAGCAAAGGGTCTCTGCTTCTACTGAGGAGATGGCACACACCTGCTACGCTCCTGTCCCGAGAAGCCGGGAAACTCCAAAGCCTAGGCTTGGTAGGAGAGGCCACCCTAGGTGCTGGGACTCTCTCAGACTCCGTTACATGGACTGTTCAAGTGACTACAGAAGAGAACCGGTTCACGGCAGAGGCGTATCTAGATTCCGGAGCAGCAGGCAACTTCATCCAGCAGGCTACGGTGGATAAGTACCAGGTGCCTGTTCTCCCACTAGAAAAACCGCTGGTGATCGCCTCTGTAGATGGGAGACCCCTCTCTGACACCGTCTCGTTGATCACCAGGCCTATGAAATTACGGATCGGTGCCCTGCACACCGAGAAGATCACCTTCTACTTCCTCCCGCGCATGTCTCATCAGATCCTGCTGGGACTCCCATGGTTACAGGCACACGAACCGTCGGTCAGCTGGAGTACAGATGAAATTACCCGATGGGGCTCCTCGTGTCACGAGAGATGCCTGAAATCCATACAGCCCATCCGACGACCTTCGGTTCCAGAGTCTCTACCAGGACTGCCTTCCGCCTACTGGTCCTTCACGGACATTTTTGATAAAAAGGAGTCAGAGATACTACCGCCTCATCGTCCCTACGACTGTGCCATAGACTTACTGCCGGGAACTACGCCTCCTAGAGGACGGATATACCCCTTGTCCCCTGCTGAAACACGGGCCATGTCTGCCTATATCACCGAGAGCCTGGCAAAGGGGTTCATTCGGAGATCTTCGGCCCCTGCCGGAGCAGGGTTTTTCTTCGTCAAGAAGAAGGAAGGTGATCTGCGCCCCTGCATTGACTACCGGGGATTAAACCAGATCACCGTGAAAAATAAATACCCTCTGCCACTCATCCCCGAACTATTCGATCAGCTCCGTGGAGCTCGTGTATTCACTAAGTTGGATCTCCATGGGGCCTATAACCTGGTTCGCATTCACTCGGGAGACGAATGGAAGACCGCATTCAACACTCGGGATGGGCACTACGAGTATTGTGTCATGCCCTTTGGTCTGTGTAATGCTCCGGCAGTCTTCCAATAACTGGTGAACGACGTGTTCAGAGACCTCCTCTATGTCTGTGTCGCGGTGTATCTGGACGACATCCTGGTCTTCTCTCCGGACCTACAGACCCACAGAGAGAACGTGAAGCTAGTACTCCAAAGGCTTAGAGAGAACCGCCTGTACGCCAAGTACGAGAAGTGCGTCTTTGAAAAGTCGTCTCTTCCCTTCCTGGGTTATGTAATCTCTGACACTGGCCTGCAGATTGACCCAGAGAAAGTGTCTTCCATCCTCAACTGGCCTCCTCCTTCCGGGCTGAAGGCCATCCAACGCTTCCTCGGCTTTGCAAACTATTATCGTCAATTCATCCCGCACTTCTCTGCCCTGACTGCGCCTCTCTCTGCCTTGACTAAGAAGGGAGCTAATCCTAAGGACTGGCCACCTGCGGCCGATGCCGCGTTCTGCTCTTTAAAACAGGCGTTTGCTTCTTCCCCGGTTCTCCATCGCCCTGAATTGAACCGACAGTTCACCTTGGAGGTGGATGCCTCCTGCTCAGGGGCCGGGGCAGTGTTAATGCAGAAATCCTCCACCGGGAAGATGGTCACTTGCGGATTCTTCTCCAAGAGCTTCTCGGCACCCGAACGCAACTACACCATCGGTGATCGAGAGCTACTGGCCATCAAGCTGGCCTTGGAGGAATGGCGCTACCTCCTGGAGGGAGCAGTATACCCTGTGATCATCTACACGGACCACAAGAATCTGGAGTACCTACGGTCAGCCCAAAGACTGAACCCGCGACAAGCCCGCTGGTCCTTGTTTTTTGCTCAATTTGATTTCCAACTCCATTTTCGGCCCGCGGATAAGAACGTGCGGGCAGACGCCTTGTCTAGGTCCTTCGTGCCTGTAGAGCAGGAGGAGGAGACGTTTCAGCCCATCATCAGCCCCTGTAAAGTTATTTTGGTGGCTCCTGTCACTCTGGCTCAGATTCCCCCTGGGAAGACCTATGTCTCAGATACTGACAAACAAAGAGTCCTACACTGGGGTCATGCCTCAAAAATCGCCGGCCATGCTGGTCAGAAGAAGACTTGGAGTATGATTGTCCGTCACTATTGGTGGCCGTCCCTCCGTAAAGACGTCGCAACCTTCGTCTCAGCCTGTCCATCTTGTGCCCAGAACAAGACACCCAAGCACCTGCCATATGGACGTCTTCTGCCTCTGCCCATTCCTTCCGTTCCGTGGCAACACATTGCAATGGACTTTATTACGGACTTACCCTTGTCCTCCGGACACACGGTCATATGGGTTGTGGTGGACCGTTTCTCAAAGATGGCTCACTTCGTTCCCATGGCCGGGCTGCCCTCTGCCCAGGAGCTCGCTGGCTTCTTTATACAACACATATTCCGATTGCATGGCTTTCCTGCACACATTGTGTCCGACAGAGGAACTCAGTTTACCTCGTGCTTCTGGAGGGCTCTCTGCAAACATCTGGGAGTAACCTTGGACTTTTCTTCGGCCTACCACCCTCAGTCGAATGGCCAAGTGGAACGGGTCAATCAGATCCTGACCTCCTTCCTGCGCCACTACGTCAACATCCATCACGACGATTGGTCCACGCTCCTTCCTTGGGCTGAATTCTCCCATAACCAGCATATCAGCGAGTCCACCTCCAGCTCTCCCTTCCAGGTCGTTTACGGACTTCAGCCTTCTGTCCCGTTGCCAGTATCCTCGGCTTCAGATGTCCCCGCTGCAGATGCCCTGGTCCGGGACTTCTCAGCTATATGGAACTCAGTCAAGACTTCCCTAGAGCGTGCTTCCTTGCAGATGAAGAGACATGCGGACAAGAGGCGCCTGGATCCCCCGTGTTTCTCCCCAGGTGATCTGGTCTGGCTTGCATCCAAATATGTCCGACTGAAGTTACCATCATACAAGTTGGGTCCTCGTTACATCGGGCTGTTTAAAGTCATCAGCAAGAATAATGCTGTCTCCTACAAGCTGCAGCTCCCGACCACGATGCGGATACCCAACTCCTTCCATGTCTCCTTGCTCAAGCCTGTTGTCCTTGGTCCCTTCTCCGCTGGTGTCGGTACTTCTCCTCCTCCCATCGCTGACGATGACATCTATGCGGTAAGGGATATCGGGGCCATGAAGACCGTGCGAGGTCGACAATTCTTCCTGGTGGACTGGGCGGGTTATGGTCCCGAGGATAGGTCCTGGGAGCCCCGGGAGAATGTTGGCACTCCTCTGATACGTGCCTTCCTGTCCCGGTTGCGGGAGGGGGGCGTGGGGGAGGGGGTAGTGTCACGCTCTCCGGTCCCCGTGGCCCGCTCCCCGGTTCCCGTGCCCCGCTCTCCGGTTCCCGACGGCGTCCCCTGCTCACCGCTCCGGTCCCGGCTTCCTCTTCCTTGCCTGCACCCTCCATGTGTCCTGCTTCCAGCTCCCGGCGCCTTTCTGCGACACGGGGCTCACAGCCGGGCACTCCTGCTTCCTCTGCACCGCTCCCTGTACTGGCTTCTGGCACACGGGCCTCGCGCATGCGCATTAGGGCGCGCGCGCGGTCATTGACCCTCTCTTAAAGGGCCAGCACCTAGAAACAGGAAATTGCATAGACAGGTACAGGGTATATTAGGATTCTCTTTCCTGGTGGGTGGGGCCTGTTCTACGTGTTTAGTAAGCTAGGAGTTCAGGTCCCCGTATTGTTGTGTCCAGTATTAACCCCTGTCTGTCTCGCAGAGCCTGTCCTGCCACGCCAGCCGGTCCTGACCACGTCCGCTCCAGTACTCCTGACGGTGACTTTGGTGGATGTTCCACCACCTCTTCAGCTCCGCCAGTCTCCAGTCCCTGGCTCCGTTTGGTGACCCGTCCTCTCGCTCAGCAGGTTCCGGATTCCGCCTGATCCTACAACCCGGCCTTGGACCCTGAGCCTCGTCACCCGGACTACCGTCTAGAACTCTGTGTTCCCAGCGACATCTACTTTCCAGCTCTCATACGTACTGTCTTGCTACCAATAGTGCTTCGGCTGCCGTGCATCAAGGCCCTCTGGCGGGGTGACCGGTCTGGCTGCCTCACCAGGGGAACCCGGTGTACGGTCCAGTGTTTCCACCACCCGGACGTAACAATATATAGTTGCAAGTAATAATATACATCCTTGCTATTTACAGTATGTCAGAAAAGTGAGTACACCCCTCACATTTCTGTAATAATGTTATTATATATTATCATGGGACAACACTGAAGATCTGATACTTTGAAGCAATGTAAAATAGTCAGTATACAGCTTGTATAACAGTATAAATTTGGCGTGGTCTCTAAATAACAACACACAGCCATTAATGTCAAAACCGCTCGCAACAAAATTCAGTACACCCCTAAGTGGAACTGGCCCAATTAGCCATTTTCCCTCCTTGGTGTGTTGTGACTCATTAGTGTTATAATAAGGTCTCAGGTGTAAATGGGAGGCAAGTGTGTTAAATTTGGTGTTATTGCTCACATCCTCCCTCATACTGGTCACAGGAAGCTCAACATGTCCCCTCATGGCAAAGAATTGTTGCTCTATGTAAAGATGACCTAGGCCATAAGAAGATTAACAACACCCTGAAACGTACCTGCAGCACTGTGGCCAAGACAATGCATTGTTTTAACAAGACAGGTTCCTCTCAGAACAGGTCTCGTCATGGTTGACCAAAGAATTTGAGTACATGTGCTCAGAGTTATATCCGAAGGTTGTATTTTCAAAATTGATGTATGAGTGCTGCCAGCATGTCTGCAGAGGTTAAAGGGGTGGGAGGTCAGTCTGTCAGTGCTCAGATTATATGCCTCATTTTGCATCAAATTGGTCTGCATTCCCAGAATGAAGGTTCTTTTAAATATGATGTACAACAGTTTGCTAAAGACCAGCAAGACATGGATTACTGGAACCATGCCCTGTAACCTGATGAAACCAAGATAAACTTATTTGGTTCAGATGGTGTCAAGGGTGTGTGATGGCACCCAGGTAAGAAGTAGAAAGACAAGTGTGTCTTGCCTACTGTCAAGAATGGTGGTGGGACTGTCATGGGTTGGCATGAGTGATGCCAGCTGTGGGGAGCTACATTTCATTGAGGGAACCAGAATGCCAACTTGTACTGTGACATACGAGGCAGAGCATGAGCCACTCCCTCCAGAAACTAGGCTGCAGTGCAGTATTCCAATATGATAACGACCCCAAACACAACTCCAAGATGACAACTACCTTGCTAAAGAAACTGAGTGTAAAAGAGCTGGAATGGCCAAGCATGTCTTCAGACCTAAAGCCTATTGAGCATCTGTGATGCACCTTCAAATGTAAGGTGGAAGGTAGAAAGGTCTCTAACATCCACCAGCACAGTGTTGTCATCATTGAGGAGCAGAAGAGGATTCCAGTGGCTCCTGTGAAGCTCTAGTAAACTCCATGCGCAAGAGATTTAAGGCAGTGATAAGACAATATGGGCTACCACCTGGGGCCCGAAGCTCTGGGTGGGGCCCATGATCAGGTTGCCGTTTTTATAGTGATATGCACTGCAACACATTCTCACCTTCCTCCCATTCCCAGGCGTAGATCTCCAAGCAGGAGCTTTCCTAGAACTAGGCTGCCAGCAGTGCAGAGCGACAGCACAGCTCCACGGGAGCTCCCATGTATAAAGGAGAATTTCTGGGAGCTCATGCTGTATATAGGAGGCTATATAGGAAATCTTTCTGATATAAGAGGCTATGTGAAAACTCAATACTGTATTTGGAGGATGTGTGGAGGCTCCTGCTATATATAGGTGATGTGGTGGTTCATGCTCATAAATAGGGGCTATGTGGGGGTTCATGTTAAATATAGGTGCTATCTAGGGAATCATACTGTATATAGGAGGCTATATGGAACCCCATGCTTCATATAGGAGGCTATGTAAGGGCTCATACTGTATATACAAAGCTATGTGGGGGTTCATGTTGTATATAAGATACAGTGTAGGGGCTTATATTGAACATAAGGGCTATGTGGGAATCTCATACTGTATATAGGAGGCTATGTGGGGCCTCATACTATATGTAGGGGGATGTGTGGAGGCTCCTGCTGTATATAGTAAGTTATGTGGGGGTTCATGCTGTATATAAAAGGCTATGTGGGGGCTCTTATGGTATATAGGAGGCTATGTGGGGGTTCATGCTGCATATTGGAGAGCTATGTGGGGGCTCATTCTATATAAAGGCGGCTATGTGGGGGCTCATACTGTATGTAGGAGGATGTGTGGAGGCTCCTGCTGTATATGGGAGGCTATATAGAGGCTCATGCTATGTTTTGCTGTGTGTGTGCTCTCATACTATATATAGGGCCTATGTGAGGATTCATACTGTAATGAGGAGCTATGTGGGGGCTCATAATGTATATAGGAGGCTATGTGGGGGCTCATGCTGTATATAGGAGGCTATGTTTGGCTGTGTGTGGGTTCATGCTGTCTATACTGGGGCTGTATGTGGGCTCATGGCATATATAGGGGGCTGTATGTAGGCAAATACATGATATAGTGGGGCTGTGTGGGGGTTTACACTATATAGAGGGCTGTGTGAGCATTCACACTGTATAGGGGGGGGTTGTTTAGGGGGTCATACTATAGGGGTGCTATGTGTAGGCTCAAGTGGCGCCCTGGACAAGCCAGGGGCCACAGAGCACAACATCCACACACCCCACACTCCCAGCAGACACACCGAAGTCAGAACACAAAACCCTTGTTGCCTTCCTCCAGGGGCTGATGTTCCCACCAGGGGGTGGGCCAGGCAGTTGGCCCCGCCCACCGAGGAGTTCACAGTCCTGGAGGTGGGAAAACCAGGCAGATTGAGTTTGGTAGTGAAAGTGGAAGGAGAGAAGTAGTAAAAGAGCCTGAAGTTGGTCCGGGTGTGTGGCCCGGACAGATCAGCAAGGTTGGCAGACGGTGGTGACCGTCTGCAGGAGTGGCCTATCCGAGTTACCGTAAGGACCGTGGACGGGCGGTGGCCTGGCGGTACCGGACCGGTACACAAAGAGAAGCCAGCACCATCTGGCAGGGGCTTTCGGACCCCGGCAAGGCTAGGAGTCGCCGTGAATTTGCCGAATCCGTTAGTGAAGGGGACCTCCTGGGTTTCCAAACAGCCAAGTCCCGACAGAAGGCAACAGTCCAACCAACAGAGGGAGACACCGCCAACGCAGCCGTTTCTCAGGGCCAGAGCCTGCGGGCAAAGAGGGGCTCCTCCAGCCCATATCCAAGCTGGGGAGCGGGTTACCGGTGGGAACCCATCGGAACCATCAACCGTACATAGGTGCAGGGAAAGGCAGTCACCATCAACCTGCCGGGAGAAACAACACCGCAGCCGTCTGTGGGACCTGTCCATCCAGCCGAGTGTTTTACCGAGAACTGTGTCTTCATCATTGGGCTGAGTGAGTACCACCGTGCTGTGCGGCACAGCGCTGCCCCTGCGACCCTGCACCTCACCAGGCCCCGTAACCCGCCTGCCATCCATCCCTACCCCATCACCGGGCCCCGGGACAACCAACCCCCTACCCACGGAGGGGAGAACTAATAACAAGGCTGCTCCCTGTCACCGCTCCCGGAATCCCCATCCAGAGCAGCGGTGGTGTCACCAATATCACCACAACCGTGGGTGGCGTCACGGACAATAATCAAAACCCCCACAATCAAAATCCCCTTTTTCACTCACGGGCGAGGAGCGCCGCTCGAGTCCCCGGGATCCGGCCCACCGCTCGAGCCACCACCGAGCAGCAGCGGCAGCAGCAGCCGGACCCGAGCAGTGGGAGAGTGCAGCGTCCCCTCCTCCGCCCGCAACAACTTGGCGTCACGAACAGGATCCTACTGTTCTACCGACTGGTGGAAGTGCGCCTTGTGTGACCGCCGGAGGTGTCCGGCCGAAAAATTTGCGAAGCTGCCATCTTGGGCGCGAAGAGTTCCCGCTCGAGCGTCTCCTCGAGTAGTAGAGGCGCGGAGGCCAAAACCCCGCCCCAATAGAGGAGGAGCTGGAAAGAGACTAAGGTGGACGAAATGGCGGCTGGTCGCATGTGAGCGCGGCTATAAAAGCAGGAACGCCAGAACCGTGCGGCCATCTTGTTCCTGGGAGAGGCCGCCAGCCAGATGTACATGCCGTCCCGAAGCACCGTAGCCCCCGCACCTGGAACAGCGGCGTGGGTGGAGGTCCGGACCGCGCAGCTCTATCAGAGGCTGCAGGTCAAGATGCAGCTCCTCTTGGAGGAGTGGGAGACCGACATGACGGAGGTCATAGCGACCGTGCGGAGACGCGAGGAGGAAGTTGCGGAAGGGAGAGTAAGTGACCCACGCCCCGGTACCCCTAGTGGGTCGGTCATCGTGGCTGCGGGACCCGGTCTGAACCCCCTCGCCCTACTGCCTCCCTCGCCACCCGTCCCGGCTGCCGTGACCCCGCCACTAGGCCCGCTACCACCGCAACCGGTAGCGATACCCAGCATGTCCGCCCAGGCGGACCGACCTGTAGCTGGAGCCCGTAGCCGACCGGAGGTGCTACCGTGGAAAGCCCCGAAACCTGAACCGGAGGCATCCCCCGAGCAATTCCCCAAGCCGGAGCCAACAGACCACTCCGTGAAAAAGGCACAGCAGAGGAAAGCCCCTGTGCCCATCCCCCACACCTCAGCTGAGGTTGCGCCGGGTTGTCGCTGCAAGGCGGCGTCCAAGGCCAAGTCACCGCGGGACCTTCTGCCCAGATCATCAGCAGTGGGCAGTGTCCAAAAGGTCTTGCGGGGCCCGACCCGTGCGCCGGAGCTCGCAGCAGCACCGTACTGGGATAGGGAGCCGGTACCGTTGGGCCCAGAAATCGAGGAAAGATAAAGGAAGAAGGTGGAGTTGGTGGCCCGTACAATCCGGGAGAAAGAGAGCCTCCATCAGGCAACCTTCCATGTCCGGGGCCAGCTGTTTGAAGGGCAGGTGAGGCGGTTTGATGTCCGCCGGGGCTATGGTTTCATCTATGAACCGCGCCTGGAGGCCGAAGTCTTTATAGCCCGGCGGGATGTTAATGCCCACCTGCCAGAAGAGCACCCAGGCCGTCACCTGATGCCAGGAGACCTGGTGCAATACACCCGGCACTGCGGGGAGAGGGGGTGGTTTGCGTTGGACGCCAAGCTGAGGGGCAGCAATGAGGCCCGAGTGTGTACCGCGCCCCCTCCCCCAGCCGACACTGAGGACTCAGACTAAGGGCAGCGGAATGCCGTTGTCACCGTCCCCGTTCGGACCACCACTACCGTTTAAAGTTTGTAAGTTTGAAAATGATAAGAATAATCAACTGAGATGTCACCTGATTGAAGCCCTGATTTCCTGCTGATTAGAACCGGTCGTTGCCGGCACCGTTGTCCCCGAGGGGACCGTTTGAAAAGTTTTTGCATAAAGAACTCTTTATGAACAGGCCCGAGAACTTGCAGGGCAACCACAAACTTGTGGCATGTAAATAAATAATGTTGTTGTGGCTTCTACCGTTACCGCCTCCGGAGAGGCAGATTGGAGGAAGGGCCCGCAGTGGAGTAGGCTGGGGCCCAGCCACCACCGGAACCAGTGGCAATCCTCTGGGGGTTTCAGGGGTTCCCCATGGACGTGGGTCCCCTGAAAAGGACAGAACCCGCTTGGGCAACTTGTGCAGGACTGGGGTCAAGGGGTGCTGCCTGTTTGCTTAGGGGCAGCATCAGGGCCAGGTTGCTTGGGTGGGAGAGAGCGGAAGCCGTAACCGTAACGTTTAAGTAAGAGTACCTCCCGATGTGGGAAGATGTTAATTTACTTGTAATTTGTGTTTTTACCGTTTTCTGTATTTTTCAGTTGGTGAAAATAAAACCGGTGATGGACAGGCAGCCCGCGGACGGTCTGAATTTAACTAAGGGGGAATGTGGCGCCCTGGACAAGCCAGGGGCCACAGAACACAACATCCACACACCCCACACTCCCAGCAGGCACACCGAAGTCAGAACACAAAACCCTTGTTGCCTTCCTCCAGGGGCTGATGTTCACACCAGGGGGTGGGCCAGGCGGTTGGCCCCGCCCACCGAGGAGTTCACAGTCCTGGAGGTGGGAAAACCAGGCAGATTGAGTTTGGTAGTGAAAGTGGAAGGAGAGAAGTAGTACAAGAGCCTGAAGTTGGTCCGGGTGTGTGGCCCGGACAGATCAGCAAGGTTGGCAGACGGTGGTGACCGTCTGCAGGAGTGGCCTATCCGAGTTACCGTAAGGACCGTGGACGGGCGGTGGCCTGGCGGTACCGGACCGGTACACAAAGAGAAGCCAGCACCATCTGGCAGGGGCTTTCGGACCCCGGCAAGGCTAGGAGTCGCCGTGAATTTGCCGAATCCATTAGTGAAGGGGACCTCCTGGGTTTCCAAACAGCCAAGTCCCGACAGAAGGCAACAGTCCAACCAACAGAGGGAGACATCGCCACAGCCAACGCAACCGTTTCTCAGTGCCAGAGCCTGCGGGCAAAGAGGGGCTCCTCCAGCCCATATCCAAGCTGGGGAGCGGGTTACCGGTGGGAACCCATTGGAACCATCAACCGTACACAGGTGCAGGGAAAGGCAGTCACCATCAACCTGCCGGGAGAAACAACCGTCTGTGGGACCCGTCCATCCAGCCGAGTGTTTTACCGAGAACTGTGTCTTCATCATTGGGCTGAGTGAGTACCACCGTGCTGTGCGGCACAGCGCTGCCCCTGCGACCCTGCACCTCACCAGGCCCCGTAACCCGCCTGCCATCTATCCCTACCCCATCACCGGGCCCCGGGACAACCAACCCCCTACCCACGGAGGGGAGAACTAATAACAAGGCTGCTCCCTGTCACCGCTCCCGGGATCCCCGTCCAGAGCGGTGGTGTCACCAATATCACCACAACCGTGGGTGGCGTCACGGACAATAATCAAAACCCCCACAATCAAAATCCCCTTTTTCACTCACGGGCGAGGAGCGCCGCTCGAGTCCCCGGGATCCGGCCCACTGCTTGAGCCACCACCGAGCAGCAGCGGCAGCAGCAGCCGGACCCGAGCAGTGGGAGAGCGCAGCGTCCCCTCCTCCGCCTGCAACACTCATACTGTGTATAAGGGGGGTGTCAGCATATTTAAAGGGACTCTGTCAGGAAATGTTTTGTATGTAATCTGTAGCCAGCATTCTGTGCGAATTAACATGCAGTTTACAGCCAGCTGTCTCTTATGTCAAAGTGTGTTTTTGTTTACCTGCAATGTTAATTTAAGCCTCTTAGCTTTATCATTTGTGGGACTGAGGAGCACATGAGATGTTGTCCGACTCCGCCCTCTTCTGTGATTAGCAGCTTCTGTCTATGGAAATGTGCACTGAAAGCCGGGTGTGGGCGGAGGCAGCTCCTAGACCTCTGCTACATGGTAAAAGTAACATATTTTGTTGTGTCAGAATTGCTGCGCCCAGTAATTTAAGTGATACATCATCACATTCATCCCTTTGCCTACATCATGCTGCTCTCAGAAGAGATAGCAAAAAACTGCTGACAGATTCCCTTTAATTCTGCTCAATATTGAATGATATAATCAATATTAATGTAACATAATTATAATTAATTTGTTAATATTAAGCAAAACTTATTTCAGCCTTTTGGTTCAGTCCTCACCAAAACTAAAATGACCCCTGGGAATATTAATCTCCCACCCTGCTCTATTATGTATAATGCTATGTTATGTATAGTGCTGTACATAATGCAAAACAAATTACGTATGCGTGCTGCCGTTTTTCTCAATTTACCTGTGCATCAATCTATCACATGATCTATCAAGGTGATCATGTGATATTTCACATGATATAGCAGAGCAGGGGTGGGACGCCTTCTAAACTGCCAGGGGCCCTGGCTAGTCTTAATCTGCCCCTGATGGTGACCACACAAAATTTTCACACTTTTTCACTTAGGGGTGTACTCACTTTTGGACTCACCAAATTTACACTGTTATTTAAGCTGGAGGCTGTCACATTGTATCAAAGTGTCATATCTTCAGTGTTGTCCCATGAAAAGATATAATACAATATTTACAAGAATGTGATGGGGTGTACTGACTTACTGTTTTTAAACTGATATACTGTTTTTAAAATGGAGTTTGCAGTATTTATTTTATTTTAATATATAATGTTTTTGATACATATGTGAAATAAAAAAGAATGAAAGTCATGCACAAAAGGCAAAGTATTTGAGACTCGAGTGGTTCCAGATGTGTGGATGTCTTACATACAGAGTTAGGCAGGTGCAGGTAAAATTAATTATTGGAAATTCTAGATTTGTGATGCTTCAACAAGCCTGATAATGTATACTCATTGTAACTAAACCTATTATAAATATATTTCTTACAGTACTCACTATTGTTCTCTCCATACGCATTTTATTAGTTATCCCTTCTCTTCTCTAATATATAGACATTTCTGTATATGATGTGTTCCAGGGAGACATGAGTGTTTAAAGGGGTTTTGAAAAAAGTTCCAGCTTCTTAAAAAATCCTAAATTTTATTCCAAAATATTTTAAAAATCCATGGTTAAAGCAATGCATTTTGAATGCCCTGGCAGCTGTTAAAGGGAACCAATCACCAGCATTTTCGTATATAACCTAAAGCCAGTGCTATACTGGCACTATCAGGCTAAACATACAGTCATATGAAAAAGTTTGGGCACCCCTATTAATGTTAACCTTTTTTCTTTATAACAAATTGGGGTTTTGCAACAGCTATTTCTGTTTCATAGATCTAATAACTGATGGACTGAGTAATATTTCTGGATTGAAATGAGGTTTATTGTACTAACAGAAAATGTGCAATTCGCCAATAAACAAAATTTGACCCGTGCAAAAGTATGGGCACCCATATCAATTTCTTGATTTGAACACTCCTAACTACTTTTTACTGACTTACTAAAGCACTAAATTGGTTTTGTAACCTCATTGAGCTTTGAACTTCATAGGCAGGTGTATCCAATCATGAGAAAAGGTATTTAAGGTGACCACTTGCAAGTTGTTCTCCTATTTGAATCTCCTATGAAGAGTGGCATCATGGGCTCCTCAAAACAACTCCCAAATGATCTGAAAACAAAGATTATTCAACATAGTTGTTAAGGAGAAGGATACAAAAAGTTATCTCAGAGATTTAAACTGTCAGTTTCCACTGTAAAGAACATAGTAAGGAAATGGAAAAACACAGGTACAGTTCTTGTTAAGCCCAGAAGTGGCAGGCCAAGAAAAATATCAGAAAGGCAGAGAAGAAGAATGGGGAGAACAGTCAAGGACAATCCACAGACCACCGCCAAAGACCTGCAGCATCATCTTGCTGCAGATGGTGTCAATGTGCAAAAGTCAACAATACAGCGCACGTTGCACAAGGATAAGCTGTATGGGAGAGTGTTGCAAAAGAAGCCGTTTCTGCAAGCACGCCACAAACAGAGTCGCCTGAGGTATTCAAAAGCACATTTGGACAAGCCAGTTACATTTTGTAAGAAGGTCCTGTAGACTGATGAAACAAAGATTGAGTTGTTTGGTCATACAAAAAGGCGTTAAGCATGGAGGCAAAAAAACACGGCATTCCAAAAAAAGCACTTGCTACCCACAGTAAAATTTGGTGGAGGTTCCATCATGCTTTGGGGCTGTGTGGCCAATGCCGGCACTGGGAATCTTGTTAAAGTTGAGGGTCGCATGGATTCAACTCAGTATCAGCAGATTCTTGACAATAACGTGCAAGAATCAGTGACGAAGTTGAAGCTACGCAGGGGATGGATATTTCAGCAAGACAATGATCCAAAACACCGCTCCAAATCTACTCAGGCATTCATGCAGAGGAACAATTACAATTTTCTGGAATGGCCATCCCAGTCCCCAGACCTGAATATCATTGAAAATCTATGGGATGATTTGAAGCGTGCTGTCCATGCTCAGCGACCATCAAACTTAACTGAACTGGAATTGTTTTGTAAACAGGAATAGTCAAATATACCTTTATCCAGGATCCAGGAACTCATTAAAAGCTACAGGAATCGACTTGAGGCTGTTATTTTCGCAAAAGGAGGATCTACAAAATATTAATGTCCCTTTTATGTTGAGGTGCCCATACTTTTGCACCGGTCAAATTTTGTTTAAATGCAGATTGCACATTTTCTGTTAGTACAATAAACCTCAATTCAATCCAGAAATGTTACTCAGTCAATCAGTTATTAGATATATGAAACTGAAATAGCTGTTGCAAAAACCCAAATTGTTATAAAGAAAAAAGGTTACCATTAATAGGGGTGCCCAAACCTTTTCATATGACTGTACCTGTAGTGGTCAGCTCGGATGTTTAGGTTTTGAAATCCAATAAAGTAAAGTTTATAAAATCGGCAGCTCCTTGAGTGACAGCAGCTGTGGATCAGATAATATCTGGGGGCATTCATAGTCATCCCCTCCCCATGTTAGAATTAGCATAAGTATTACACAATCAATTAAACTTTTCACTAGCAGAACCTGTGATGAGGTCATACCCATGTGACCAGAAGGGGTGGGGCCTCAGCCAACATAGCTGATACCAGGATCAATATTTTTCTTATTGCTGAGGCCCCACCCCTTCTGGTCACATGGGTATGACCTCACACAGGTCCTGCTACTGGAAAGTAAAAGCGATTGTATAATACTTATGCTAATTCTAACAGGGGGGAATAACTATGAATAGCCCACAGATATCTGATCCTCAGCTGCTGTCACTCAAAAAGCTGCCGATTTTATAAACTTTACTTTATTGTATTTCAAAACCTATACATCCGAGCTGACCACTACAGGTATGTATAGAATCAGCCTGATAGTGCCAGTATAGCATTGGCTTTAGATTATATACGAAAATCCTGATGATTGGTTCCCTTTAAGGAAGGGGAGAGGAAAATTCTGGGAATAAATATAAAATATAGCTTTTATTGAATCACATTAAAATATGTTGCACTACTGTAAAAAAGAAATTAATATAAAGCATTGTATACCCAGTAATAACAGAATATATACTGGACCAATATTCTGCAAAAGTAAATTATTCAGTGATCCACTGATTAGTCCCCAAATATAGTTGGCAAGAAGTTATTTATTATTCTTGCCTATATAGGGCTATAGCCAAAGTCCCTTAACTATTGTAAATGGTTTAGTTAAAGCTCCAAAGGGGTAAGGCCAGCTAATGTTTATAAACATATTATTATCACCCATATAAGTAAACTGGCAAGCATTGAGATATTGGGCAGAGTGTTAAGGTACCGTCACACTAAGCAACTTACCAGCGATCCCAACAACGATAGGGATCGCTGGTAAGTTGCTAGGAGGTTGCTGGCGAGATGTCACACTGCGACGCTCCAGCGATCCCACCAGCAACCTGACCTGGCAGGGATCGCTGGAGCGTGGCTACACGAGTTGCTGGTGAGCTCACCAGCAACCAGTGACCAGCCCCCAGCGCCGCGTGGAAGATGCTGCGCTTGGTAACTAAGGTAAATATCGGTAACCAACCCGATATTTACCTTGGTTACCACCGCACGGAGCTACACGTGCAGAGAACAGGGAGCAGCGCACACTGCTTAGCGCTGGCTCCTTGCTCTCCTAGCTACAGCACACATCGGGTTAATTACCCGATGTATGCTGCAGCTAAATGTGCACAGAGCAGGGAGCAGTGCACACTGCTTAGCGCTGGCTCCCTGCTCTCCTAGCTACAGGACACATCGGGTTAATTAACCCGATGTGTCCTGCAGCTAGCTACATGTGCACAGAGCAGGAGCCGGCACTGACAGTGAGAGCGGCAGAGGCTGGTATCGAAGGTAAATATCGGGTAACCAAGGACAGGGCTTCTTGGTTACCCGATGTTTACTGTGGATACCAGCCTCCGCCGAAGCCGGCTCCTGCTGCCTGCACATTTAGTTGTTGCTGTCTCGCTGTCACACACAGCGATCTGCGCTTCACAGCGGGACAGCAACAACTAAAAAATGGCCCATGACATTCAGCAACAACCAACGACTTCACAGCAGTGGCCAGGTTGTTGCTGGATGTCACACACAGCAACATCGCTAGCAACGTCACAAAAGTTGTTCGTTAGCAGCGATGTTGCTAGCGATGTTGCTTAGTGTGACGGGGCCTTTATACAGTTGTAAGGGTTAATGATGCTTCAAACATGTCATTAAATTAGCATCTTAGGGGAGACACTATACAGGCACATTGCAACCGCACTCAGTCTGTTGTGCCACCCACTGTACTTCTTGCTACATCGCAAGTACTGAACCGTAAGTTGTAGCAAGGTCAGTGTTCCACGTGGTTGTGCAGTAGCGGACAGCAGGGTAAGGCCGTGTCACACGAGCAAATTCTGATGCAAGAGATGCGGATACAAAATGCTAATAACACTCAGCTCTAGTGTCGGACTGAGCTGCCAAGCGCCCACTAATAACCCTGACCCTGGGGGCCACTGATCAGCTACATGCAAATATTACATTAGCCTCATTCACACATTTATCTGTGCTACTATGTAATAATGCACTGGGTAGTTCATTGAGTGAATCATGAGATGCTGTTTTTTTCTGTACATAGTGAATAATGTAATGGGGCCAATTACTGCTCATATTGGGGGAAGTGTCTCACTCCAGCAGAGGGGCCCACGAGGGAATTGCCCTGTTTACCTGTGGGCCAGTCCGAGCCTGCTCGGCTCAAAATCTGCTGTGAGCGTGAGCCGAGTGTCATTTACTGTGATCCAATTCGCTCACATGGGAGAATTGAAGAACAGGTGAGGAGAAGGAGAGATTAATTTCTCCATTCTCCATTGCCTGTCTTGGTGTATATCTGACTGCACATGAGTGCCATCAGTGCAGTCCGATGTTTCACAAGCACCTTAAAGACTTGTATGGGTGCATGTTATCCAAGTCATGCTGCCATTGTTTCCTCAGTCCTATTACAACTGAGGAAAAACTTGCAGATCTGACCTGCATCATTGAATAACATTGGTCCACATTTTCTTGCATTGCACTTGCCCGATTCATGTGCTTGTGTGACCTTAGTCTAAAGGTGGCTTTACACGCTACAAGATTGCTAAAGTGATCTCATTGGGGTCACGGAATTTGTGACGCACATCCGGCCGCCTTAGCAATGTCGTTGCGTGTGACACCTATTAGCGATTTTGAATCATTGCAAAAACGTTCAAAATCGCTAATCGGTGACATGCCCCCTTCTTCCCAAATATCGTTGCTGCTGCAGTAACGATGTTGTTCCTCGTTTCTGCGGCAGCACACATCGCTCCGTGTGACACCACAGGAACGAGGAACCTCTCCTTACCTGCATCCCGCCAGCAATGAGGAAGGAAGGAGGTGGGCAGGATGTTCGTCCCGCTCATCTCTGCCCCTCCGCTTTGATTGGGCGGCCACTTAGTGACGTCAATGTGACGCCGAACGAACCGCCCCCTTAGAAAGGAGGCGGTTCACCGGTCACAGCAAAGTCACAGAGCAGGTATGTGCATGTGACGCTGCCGTAGCAATAATGTTTGCTACGGCAGTGATCATCACATATCGGTTGTACGATGGGGGTGGGTGCTATCACTCTCGACATCACTAGCATCGGCCAGCGATGTCGAAGCGTGTAAAGCGGCCTTAACTGTCCCTTCATTAAAGTTGCTTTCTCACATGCTGCGATTGCTGTCTCTTTCTCAATTAAGCTAAGGCCGGAGTCACATTTGCGGGTGACTCATACGAGTCTCACATCACATCACCCGGCACGGCTGCACACTCTCATGACAGGAGCGGGTTGGTTGCATGTATTTCCATGCAGCTGAGACGCTCCTGCCCGGAGAGCGTCAGGCCGTGCCAGGTGATGCGATGCGAGACTCACGCAATTGTGACTACGGCCTAACCCTATGCTACAAGACAGGGCATAAATTCCTGGTATGCGTTTCACCAATATTGCCGGCTTTTTCCAAGGGCTTCTTGTTTTGTACTATGTCACTGTCTGCTTGGTTTTGTTCACTCTTTGTATTTTGTTGTGTTTTCCAGAACCTCAGCGCTAGTTACAGGCCAAGAGCGACATGAAATGTACTTGATGCTTCCTTCAAATTTGTGTTACATAAGGCAAGTCCGGAGAACAGTGACATTTATGACTTAGGTTAATGTGCTCTCTCTGTAACGCACGTATTGCACAGTAATCTGAAATGGCTCGGCAAGATTGATGATGGGTTTTACAGAACGGGTTGCATATTTGTACGAAACAAACATGCCTTTTCCATGACCCAGTCTAAGCTTTTTATGTGAAGTATTTAAGATTTTTTTTTCTTATTGGAAAGTAAAATATTTCCCATTAAAGCATACTTCATTTTAGTCAAGCACATCCTTTTTATAGGCACTTCTTTCTAAACAGCACGTCTCCACATTCCTAAAGTCCCTGAGAGTATCCCAAAATAGAGAAAGAAATGAGCAGTAACAATCATTGCCATGGACTTCCAGGATTTTCCCTTCATTCCATTTGTTACTTGGTTGTAAAGCACATTCTTCCTTATGGCTTCTAATACCTCCGAGGTTCAGATTCACTCTCCTGTTTAGAGAGATTTGCCGTCCAATGAAGGGAACAGGTGTGAGAGTAAATGGAAGTGCTGAAAACTTTTCATCTTCTTTATGGAGCAACAGGGGACTATTTCTACTTGTTAATTTAATGGTTCATTTCCCAGCATAAAATCTGAATATAGTAGAAATGTGAACTTCTGAAAACTTCTAAATTGTAAAACTAAAATACAGGTATTTTATAATGCAATAATTAGACCTACCAGATTGTAGTCATCTATTTCCGGCAAATATTAGTAACTAGAAGGTGGCCCGATTCTAACGTTTCGGGTAGTCTAGAATGTGTATGTAGGTTAGCAGATTGAATAATAATATAATCAGTAAGTCTTGAATAATGATGGTTAATTTTTTGCTTGTTGGCCTCCTGCAGTGCAGCACGCATCAGCGTGTTTGACAGTGGGAGATCAACGATCTGAATGGGCAGGGAGCCGGGGTAAGCTAGTAACCATGTTACACATTGGGTAACTAAGCAAAGCGGTTTCTATAGTTACCCAATGTGTACCACCGTTACCAGCCTAAGCCGGCTCCGGCACAGTGTGTGTGTGCTCAGTGTGTGTGTGTGTGTGTGTGTGTGTGTGTACATGCATGTGCGGTATGTGTGTATACATTGACATTGACCCTAACACAGTAAAATGCCCCCACAGCCCCCCAACACAGCATGATGTCCCTACAGCGCCCCCCTCCCCACACATACACACACAAACACACAAACAAAACACAGTAAAATATTTCAATAACTTCATCATACACATTATGAGGCCCTTTAGTTAGTTTAAACATAGTATGATGCCCCTATGGTACCCCACACAGAATTATTCCCCAAAATATTATGCGTAACTAATCAAAACCCCTATAAAAGCATACCTTTAATTTTATAATTAAAAATACATATGAGACAAATGACTTGACACACAATTTTATTTATGCAAGTTTCCAAATTTTAAAGGGACAGGGGCTTTTACCCCTATATATCCCTACATAGCTACGGAGGTTGGCACCTTAAAATATTGCAATATGGTGCGCTCTGCCATTGAAGGGGTTTTGATCAGTGACAGATATACAAAGGCCCCGATAATTATTCTAAGTAGCTGTTTACCCAAAATATTATGCCCATAACACATTATGATATTCCCACAGTGACACCCGCCCCTATAAAGTATGATTCCTCCACACATTATGATGTCTTCACAACCCTCCACACAGTATGATCCCTCCAACAGTATGATGCCCCTATAGTCTTCCACATAGTATGATTCCCCATGTATTATGATGCCCCCACCCAGTATGATGCCAGTACAGGCCCCAAAAATATGATGGCTGTCATAGACCCTCCACACACACAGTATACAGTAATGGTTTTCAGATCTCTCCACAAAGTATAATGGCCCCCAACATTTCTCTACAAAGTATGATGAGCCCACAGCCACCCAAGTAATATAATAGATTCTACATCCCCTCTCAAATAATATGATGTCCCCATTTTACCCCACCTCCACATAGTATCAGGGCCTCATTTGTCCCACACACAGTATAACCCCTATAGCTCCTCATATACATTATGATGCCGCACAGCCTCCCATACATAGTATGATGCCCTCACAGGCAAACACCATATTCCATGATGACTCCAATAGTCCAGCTACATAGCATGATGCTCCACACACAGTATTATAATACTCCCATAGATCTCCATACACATTATGATGCCTCACAGCCTCCCACACTTAGTATGAGGCCCCAATAGTCCATCTATGTAGTATGATGTTTCTCACACAGTATTATAACCTTAAAGCACCCCAAACAGTATGATGGCCCCCACAATTCCAAAACACAGTTTGATAGCCTAGAGTTCCCCCACAAAGTATGATGTCCCCACATTGCTCCCACACAGCATGAAGCATGATAGTCTCCACCAGACAGTATGATGTCCCCATAGCCCCCCTTCCAAACACACACACAGTATGAAATCCCACAGCTCCCTACAAGTACGACTGTTAAAATAAAGATTACTTGTCTAGCCCTGTTTCCCCAATGTGCGGCTCTGGTCTGTGAAGCATGTGGATGGAGGCTCCAGCAGCATGTGAGATCTAGTGATGTCATCATGATTGCTGCTCTGAGACTCAGATGTATAGGCCAAAAGCTCCTTATTCGACCACAACATTCAACTGTATCGACGACATTCAGATGATGCAGATAACATTGAAATTTAAATACCAGGCAGGTGAGACGGAGTGGTACATGTTCATAAAAAAGGGAGAGGGCACTCACCGTGGCAATGCAGCTAATTTTATTCAGTCGAAATACATAACAGGCAGGGGGGGAGCTTTGTAGAAGGGGACACAGAGGACGACAGCACTGTTTCACACCACACCGGGCGCTTCGATAGATCCACTGTCGACAGTACTGTTCCACACCAGGCCTCAACCTGAGAGGTCCACAGCGCCCATGTGGTCTGCCACTATCAGCAGTATACTACTGCATCTCTTCCATACTCAGGCAGCAAAATAATGGCTTCATGTAGGATATGTATATTTAGCATCAAGAATGTGCAATCAAGATAGCCTTAACGGTAAATGAGAGAAGTTGGTGATATACAGTGCCTTGCGAAAGTATTAGGCTCCATTGAATTTTTCAACCTTTTCCCACATTTCAGGCTTCAAACATAAAGATAAAAATTTTAATGTTATGGTAAAGAATCAGCAACAAGTGGGACACAATTGTGAAGTTGAACGAAATTTATTGCTTATTTTAAACTTTTTTAAAAAATAAATAACTGAAAATTGGGGCTTGCAATATTATTCGTCCCCTTTAATTTCAGTGCAGCAAACTCACTCCAGACGTTCATTGAGGATCTCTGAATGGAATGATCCAATGTTGTCCTAAATGACTGATGATGATAAATATAAGCCACCTGTGTGTAATCAAGTCCCGAATAAATGCACCTGCCCTGTGATAGTCTCAGTGTTCTGTTTAAAGCACATAGAGCATCATGAAGACCAAGGAACACAACAGGCAGGTCCGTGATACTGTTGTGGAGAACTTGAAAGCCTGATTTGGTTACAAAAAGATTTCCAAATCTTTAAGCATCCCAAGGTGCACTTTGCAAGCTATCATATTGAAATGGAAGGATTATCATACCACTGCAAATCTACCAAGACCCGGCCGTCCATCCAAACTTTCATCTCAAACAAGGAGAAGACTGATCAGAGATGCATCCAAGAGGCCCATGATTACTCTGGATGAACTGCAGAGATCTACAGCTGAGGTGGGAGAGTCTGTCCATAGGACAACAATCAGTCGTACACTGCACAAATCTGGCCTTTATGGAAGAGTGGCAAGGAGAAAACCATTTATCAAAGATATCCATAAAAAGTGTCATTTAAAGTTTGTCACAAGCCACCTGGGAGACACACCAAACATGTGGAAGAAGGTGCTCTGGTCAGATGAAACTAAAATCAAACTATTTGGGCACAATGCCAAACGATTTGTTTGGCGTAAAAGTAACACAGCTCATCACCCTGAAAACACCATCCCCACTGTCAAACATGGTGGTGGCAACATCATGGTTTGGGCCTTCTTTGCTTCAGCAGGGACAGGGAAGATGGTTAAAATTAATGGGAAGATTGATGGAGCCAAATACAGGACCATTCTTGAAGAAAACCTGTTGGAGTCTGCAAAAGACCTGAGACTGGGACGGAGATTTGTCTTCCAACAAGACAATGATCCCAAACATAAAGCAAAATCTACAATGGAATGGTTCACAAATAAACGTACCCAGGTGTTAGAATGACCAAGTCAAATACCAGACCTGAATCCAATCGAGAATCTGTGGAAAGAGCTGAAAACTGCTGTTCACAAACACACTCCATCCAACCTCACTCAGCTCGAGCTGTTTGCAAAGGAAGAATGGGCAAGAATTTCAGTCTCTCAATGTGCAAAACTGATAGAGACATACCCCAAGCGGCTTGCAACTGTAATCGCAACAAAATGTGACGCTACAAAGTATTAACTTAAATGGGCCTAATAATATTGCACGCCCCAATTTTCAGTTATTTATTTTTTACAAAAGTTTAAAATAAGCAATAAATTTCGTTCAACTTCACAATTGTTGTTGATTCTTCACTATAACATTAAAATTTGTATCTTTATGTTTGAAGCCTGAAATGTGGGAAAAGGTTGAAAAATTTAAGGGGGGCGAATACTTTTGCAAGGCACTGTAGATTTCCAAGAGTGGCATAAGGCTGTGGCTTTTTCTTTTGTTCCCACAGCTTTTACATTATATTCACCTACACAATTTTCTCATTCTTTGTGACTGATAGAGTAACTTTGCTTTCTATGCTAAGATTAATAGAAATGCAAAATTGCAGATGAAGATGCAGAGAACTTTGACAATTAATGAGGACATGATACAAACAGCATAGCAGAAACTATAATATGCTGGAATACACCTAATAAGTATGGAAAAGCTTTTCAGGCATTAAGATCACTTGCAAGATAGCAAAGAGGCAAATTCCTTTCTATTCTATGCAAACATAATAATCTTTTTTCTTTTAATCACAAATATAAAAATGCAAAGCAAACAGCAACATTAAAGAGCGTGTATTTCATTTAAGTGGGATTGTCATAATGTTTTGTTACAAAAGTCTTTTCAGCAAGATAATTATTCTCTTTTATATTTAATTGAAGAGCTTTGCGTTTGGTTAATGTAAGAAAAAGCAAATTAAGTGATTTTCTTTAAATGTAGGCTTTAAAAAGCAATTAACATTTCTTCTCAATAAAGATTTTATTTTCCCTTTTCCGCTAATGTAAATGCAAAGTTTAAAGCATTAGTCTGGACATTCCAATTACAGAAGCTGTCACTGATTCATTAATTATCTATGTTACTATCCAATTATGCCTTTTTAGATTATGATACTGGTTTGCTTGTTCAAAAAAGATGGCACCTTTAGGCCATGGTGAAATTTGCAAGTAAGATGTACTGAAGAAGGCTTTGGAATTGGATGACATTGTCAATAGCATATATGATAAATAGATTAGGCTCTTTGTGTGATTACTTTGTATCATTTTATTTGAACTCCTTTTATTGTATAAATATTAACATAAAAGCGACATAAATGACAATACACAAAATAATGAAAAAGGATTGATTAGTCCACATTTCGGGACTTTGCACATGAAAGGAATACACGGCGGACACTTGTGAGATGGAATAATGTCTTACAACTAATATATCTATCAGCCGAGACATATTTAGGCTGTCCCCACCTTTGCAGTGTGGTCAGCACTTTTCTGATGGTATAGTCAATTTAATATCAGGAAATGTCGTTCCTGCATTTTTGTTTTCTTCCAAAAAAAGGGAATCTACTTGCGCAATCAACAAGAATGTAATTCCGTAGTTTCTGGACATCTCTGCTAAGAAAATCCAGATGTTGTGTTTATTTGCTATGTTATACATATCATACATTTTGCAAGAATGCATCTGTGTAATGAAGTTGTGTAATGAGAACAGCTTGGATTGCTGTCCAATTCTCAGAAGTATGACTTACTCAACATTTACTTTGGTCTGTGTTGTTATTTGTTTTCAAGGAAATGTGGTTTATGCAATAAAATATTAGTAACAGAGAAATCTTATGAAACACTGGCCATTTTTATCAGTGCCAAGTTGCATATGCGGTAAGTTCGGTTAGTTTGGGGAGAACAATCCCGTAAATGCTGGAAGCTAGAAGGAGCACTGCCGTTAACACCACAATTGTTGGAAACCAAGGTTGAAACATTTGTGTGGAACTGATTTATCGCTTGACTAACATGCAGCTTCTATGAAAATTGCTGTTTTACTGTAATAGTCTGAAGATTATACTGAATATGGAACACTTTTTGAATTGAATGAGTGTATGAATTTTTCACTGAAGTCATCAGTTTCAACTGCTATTTGGGTATTGCTACATTTTCTTACTCTACAAAAAGTACCCTCTTATTACACTGTAACGGGCCATAAACTGGCTCATATTAGATAACAAAAAATTGACTTTTTGTTAATTTTTATGCTCTAGCACTAAAACGGGACATTTATTACATAGCCATATACTCTCTTGTGAATTAATCTAGGGTGTAAGGAGTGATCAGGTGCTGGTATGCCCCTTTTGATATAGTTGAGGATGTAGAGCCCTTAGGTGAAATGGTTCCTCGCTCAGCGTTGTTGAATGGAATGTTGGCAAATGTCAACGTACAGTTCAACATTTATACTTACAGAGAGACAATAAACTTGATGGTTGCAAATGCTTATGAACAAAATGCTCAGTGATTTAGGCCTGATTTAGGCATCAGTATTAAGTAGACTATGCAGAGGCAGTTTCTGCACCAAACCGTGCAATACCTTAAAGCCGGGTTTATAGGTCAACTTCAGTCCTCCTTATGGTCATGGGTGCACGTAGACAGGGAAAGAAAATCCAAACCAATGTCCAGGAAGCAGAAATCTACGGCAGACACCATCCAATTTTCCAAAGTGCAAAAGTAGAAGCACAAGGACGTGCAAAACGGTTGTGGTTAAATCCCAGTGGGTAGAAGGACCTGTGGGCGTGGCCGGCTTCGTTAGTGGGCGTGACGGCTTGTTTGGTGGGCGTGGCAATGTTTCCTTCCGTCCTCTATACCCCTGCACCCCCCCATATGGGGGTCTTACCCCCAGGCCCCCGCTTCTATTATAATCAACTCTATGCCGACGTGGACTTAGAAGAAAAATGCATCTTTTTGGTATGAGCAATGTCGTGGAAGCCCCGCCCCTTTCTCGTCACGTGGGCGTGACGTCAGCAGAGGTTCCTCTGCCCACTGGGATTTAGACGCTACCCGTGCGAAACGGCCGTCGTCCATTAGGGGGCCTGCACTTGGCTCACTCCCCGCTAATGTTAACTGCACATGATGATGGAATAAAGCACTTTGGATAATTGGATGGTGTCTGCCGTAGATTTCTGCTTCCTGGACATTGGTTTAGACATCAGTGTTGTTCACCTACACAAAAAATGGTATCGGTGTCATGACTGTTTGGTTAGAGCGTCATCAGTATTTTTCATGAATGAATAAAAAAATATATTACAAAGCTTCACCTATCCTTTGCAATCTTAAACACATATACATCTCCGTGCTGCCAGAAGAAAACAGATCTGTTTCCTTGAATTTTTCCCAGACACACAGTTCGGAAAAGACACAGAATTTTGAACAGCCTTATAGATCGTAATGGATACGGGCTTATCCTTGAAAAACACAGATAGAAGACGTGTACAACAAAGACTTGTGAATGAGTCCTAAAGGTCTATTTACATTGACTAAAGCCCACTTTACACGTTGCAATTAGTTGTACAATCGCATTTGCGATGTGACACGCCCAGGTTGCATACGGGATCTATGAGATTTCACGTTGGTCGTTCATTTGCTGTCACACGAGCGTTAGTAGTCTATGTTAAATTGGTCAATTTTGTGTGCGATCCTTTAGATCATGTGTTCTGTGACGTATGCATTGGGCACCTTTTTTTTTTTTTATTTATTGACTTGCCAAGCGTGTGTAATGTGTAGGGATGCGTTTTTACTATGTCATCTGCCATTCAGCTCTGCTACATGGCCGCTGACAGCAGACACAGACAGCCATGTAGCAGAGCTGAATGGCAGATGACAGCAGACACAGACAGAGCCGCACTGTCAGAATGAACTCGGGTGAACCTCACCCGACTTCATTGTCATGCTGCGGCTCTGTCTGTGTCGCGTCCTGATTAGCGGTCACCAGTGAAGACTCACCGGTGACCGCTAATCTCCTAAGTTACTGGAGTTAGCAGCCCTCTCTCATATACTCACCAATCCCCGATCCCCGGCGCTGCACGGCATTCACACTGCTCCGGCGGCTTTTACTATTTTGAAAAAGCCGGCCGCCCATTAAACAATTTCGTATTCCCTGCTTACCCCGCCCACCGGCGCCTATGATTGGTTACAGTGAGACACGCCCCCACTCTGAGTGACAGGTGTCACACTGCACCCAATCACAGCAGCCGGTGGGCGTGTCTATACTGTGTAGTGAAATAAATAATTAAATAATTTAAAAAAACGGCGTGCGGTTCCCCCCATTTTTAAAACCAGCCAGATACAGCCATACGGCTGAAGGCTGGTATTCTCAGGATGGGGAGCTCCACGTTATGGGGAGCCCCCCACCCTAACAATATCAGCCAACAGCCGCCCAGAATTGCCGCATACATTATATGCGACAGTTCTGGGACTGTACCCGGCTCTTCCCGATTTGCCCTGGTGCGTTGGCAAATCGGGGTAATAAGGAGTTATTGGCAGCCCATAGCTGCCAATAAGTCCTAGATTAATCATGTCAGGCGTCTATGAGACACCCTCCATGATTAATCTGTAAGTTACAGTAAATAAACACACACACCCGAAAAATCCTTTATTAGAAATAAAAACACACACACATTCCCTGGTTCACCACTTTAATCAGCCCCAAAAAGCCCTCCTTGTCCGGCGTAATCCAGGATGATCCAGCGTCGCTTCCACCGCAGCTGCATGGAGCTGACCGGAGCCGCAGCAGACACAGCCGCTCCGGTCACCTCCACACAGCTAATGAAGGCAGCCGCGTGATCAGCTGAGCTGTCACTGAGGTTACCCGCTGTCACTGGATGAGTGACAGCTGTCTCACTGCAACCAATCACAGCCGCCAGCGGGTGGGTCTATATCGTGCAGTAAAATAAATAAATAAATAAATAAATAATAATGATAAAAAAAAAAAAATGTGGTTCCCTCATATTTGATACCAGCCAGGATAAAGCCACACGGCTGGAGGCTGGTATTGTCAGGATGGAGAGCACCACATTATGGGGAGACCACCACCCTAACAATATCACCCAGCAGCCGCCCGGAATTGCCGCATCCATTAGATGCGACAGTCCCGGGACTCCACCCAGCTCATCCCGAATTGCCCTGGTGTGGTGGCAGTCAGGGTAATAATGAGTTTAATCATGCCAGGCATCTCCCCGAGATACCTTCGATGATGAAACTGTAAGTGAAAGTAAATAAACACACACAGCGAAAAATCCTTTATTTGGAATAAAAGACAAAAAAACACCCTCTTTTACCAGTTTATTAATCCCCAAATACACATCCAGGTCCGACGTAATCCACATGACACTGTCAGCTCTGCTACATGAAGATGACAGGGAGCCCCGTAGAACACGATCGCGCTGTGTCCGCTCCACGTAGCAATGAAGTGAATCGCGCTGTCACCAGAGACTTCACTCTGCAATGCAGACGTCAAGATTACCAAATCTGCCTATCTTTACAATTAGAGGAATAAGCTCAGTGGATAGAGCGCTCGCTTAATAAGCATAACTTTACGAGTTCTAGTCCCATTCCCGGTAAAGAATTTAATTTATTTATTTTTAATTATAATTATTATAACTTTACAATTATAATTTAATTTAATTATGCACTGAGGGGAGGAGCCGGACATCAGCTGTGAGCCGCGGGACACACCTATAAAATCGGAGCAGTTCACGGAATGAGGCTGCATTGCTCTCTCCTCTCTCTCTTCTCTCTCTCTCTCTCTCTCTCTCCCTCTGTCTCTCTCTCTCTCTCTGTCTCGCTCTCTCTCTTTTTCTCTCTCTCTCTTTCTTTCTCTCTCTCTTTCTTTCTCTTTCTCTTTTTCTCTCTTTCTCTCTTTCTCTCTCTCTCCCTCTCCATCTCTTTCTCTCTATCTCCCCTCTCTCTTCTCTCTCTCCTCTCTCTCTCTTTCTCTCTCTCTCTCTCCTCTCTCTTTTTCTCTCTTTTTCTCTCTCTCTTTTTCTCAGTCTCTCTTTTTCTCTTTTTCCCTCTCTCTCCCCTCTCTCCTCTCTCCTCTCTCTTCTCTCCTCTCTTTTTCTCTCTTTCTCTCTCTTTCTCTCTCTTTCTCTCTTTCTTTCTCTCTCTTTCTCTCTCTCTCTTTTTCTCTCTTTCTCTCTCTCTCCCTCCCTCTCTCCTCTCTCTCCTCTCTCTCTTTTTCTGTCTTTTTCTCTCTCTCTCTTTTTTTCAGTCTCTATTTTTCTCTTTTTCCCTCTGTCTCTCTCTCCTCTCTCTCTTCTCTCCTCTCTCTCTCTTTCTCTTGCTTTCTCTCTCTCTTTTTCTCTTTCTCTCTCTCTCCTTCCCTCCCTCTCTCCTCTCTCTCTTTCTCTCTTTTTCTCTCTCTCTCTCTCTCTCGCTCTCTCCTATCTCTTCTCTCTCTTTTCTCTCCTCTTCTCTCCTCTTCTCTCTCTTTATTTTTCTCTCTCTCTCTCCCTCCCTCCCTCTCTCTCTCCTCTCTATTCTCTCTCGCTCTTTTTCTCTCTTTTTATATCTCTCTCTTTTTCTCAGTCTCTCTTTTTCTCTTTTTCCCTCTCTCTCTCTCTCACTCTCTCCTCTTTCCTCTCTCTTCTCTCTCTCTTCTCTCTCTCTTCTCTATCTTTTCTTTATCTTCTCTCTCTCTTCTTTCTCTCTCTTTCTCAGACCTGGCGATGATCAGCTGATGCGGTCACCTGACGGAATCAGCTGACACTATAAGTCGAGCGATGTGGCCGGCTTTTTACCGCCCGGCTTGCTAAACTATCAGCTGATGCTGTCGGACAGGAGTCTGCATTGAAGTGTGTAGTTTTTTGGGGGGGTTTTTTGCACTGATGCATCAGCTGATTGTATAAAAGCCGTTTATACAATCAGCTGCTGTGTCATGTGATTCAGGCCCTTGAATCTGACACATCATCTGATCGCTTTGCCTTCCAGCAAACCGATCAGAGGATATTGGATCCGGATTGGACGGCAGACACCAGCTGCAGAACTACAAGGCTCAGCATACTCCATCCAGGACTGTATGCAGGAGTTTTTTGCCCACCAAAAATATGACGTGGGCTTCGCAATATTTTTGTATGCTAGCCAGGTACAGCAGGCAGGTACAGCTTCCCCCAACCCCCAGCTGCCTATTTGTACCCGTCTGGGAACAAAAAAAATAGGGAAGCCAGGTACAACTAGGCAGCTGGGGATTGTAATCCGCAGCACAGGTTGGCCCGAGCTTTCTGGGCCTCTCTGCTGCGAATTTCAGTCCGCCGCCTCCAGAAAATGGCGTTTTCATAGAAGCGCCATCATCTGGCGCAGTATCCAACTCTTCCAGCTGCCCTGGTGACAGGTGGCTTGCTGGGTAATAATGAGTTAATACTAGCTTTGTTTTACTAGCTATTATTAAGTAAGAGATTCTTAATGTCCGGCAAGTTTGACCCGGCCATTCAGAATCTCCAATAAAGGGTTAAAAAAAAATACACCACACAGAGAAAAAATATTTTAATTGAAATAAATACACAGACACACTTAGAAACTCCATCTTTATTACTCCTTTTCACCCTTCCACGATTTTGGTCTTCTGTCTTTCTTTCTGTGTTCATTACTCCCTCGCATCCCTCCACGATCCATGGTCTTCTGTCTTCTTTCTCCTTCAACCCATGCAGCTCTGCTACATCAAACAGCGCTGCATGGGAGGAAGACGCTGCTGCTTCCCGTGCAGTCTAAATCACTCACTGAGTAGCAGAGGCTGCAGGCTGTAAGCGGTGACGTCACTGCTGACAGGCGCATTGCTATAGCAACGCTGATCTCCGTTATTGACCGGCTGTGGCAGCCGATGAATAACAGAACGGGGAAGCAGAACGGGGGGCCGACCATGTGCAAGAGCATCTCGCCGGTACACGGGGATGCACAAACTAGGACCGCATACCGGAAAGATGCACTGACAGGACCTAGCAATGACGTCTAGCCAAGTGACCAGTCTGTAGCCAATGAGATAATAGACACGTGACTGGTCACATACTTTTTTTGACGTCACGGAAGGTCCTATCATCATCAGTGCTGGTTACCGGGAGGACGCAGCGATTATCTGAAGGAAAAGCGACGGGAGACAGAGTGCAGGACACGTCGCGGGGACCTGTAAGTGTAATGGCAATGTTTATTAACTGTATGTGTACATTTAGAATGTGTTTTTATGTGTTTGTGTTTGCCTCCCATTGTTTTCAATGGGGTTCGAGAGGTTCGTCGAACGGTTCACGGAACCGAACTCGAACGGGGCCTCCATTCGACGAACTGAACCGAACTCGAGCCTTTAGAGGCTCGCTCATCTCTACTGTTTACACTGGCAGAACAAAGTAAATGATGTACACTAAATAATTTATAATAGATCGCACAGGCTGCCATAGTTCTCGGCAGTGTGAGACCTATTTACACAGGCGGATGCACCACCCAGTATTCCCAAAGATGTTTCTCTATTACTGCTTCTCTCTATTTCAAATTGACCAACAGTAAGGCCATGTTCCCACTTATGGAAAAGGCTGCATTTTTTCAGCCGTTTTTTCTCTCTATAATTCTGTTTATTGTGAGGATTTTTTGCTTGTTTTATTGTTTTATTGTGTAGCGTTTTTAATGCATTTTTAGTGCATAAAAGCTGCAATTCTGCAGTTAACGCATACTAAAATTTTAAGAAGGAATGTATCTTCCTCATTAACAATGTCCACTGCTACTCTTTCTGTGCTGCCTTGGTCCAACACTTCTAGATAGAACAGATTTGTACATTTTGACCTGTACCAAGAAGAATTAGCCTAGAAACTTGCTGGAGGACCAGGAAGAAGATTGTCAGGGATCCTCAAGGTGAGTATACAGTTTATTTTTGCATGCTTGTCTATTTGTGTTTTTCTGTGTGGTGGACAACTTTTTGATGTCACCTTTCATTGGTATTTTGATATAAAGTTCTAATCGTCAACCATAGAGCAGTTTTCCCTGCTTGGTATAATAGACATGACTCGATTAACATTTGATCTGTCTACAACTGCTTTTATTATTTTGTTAAAAAAAATCACTGATTTCTATTCCATTGCCATATATTTTTGATTTGGGAGCAAATTTGGCACAAGGGATCTGTGATTGTCAATTTAACCTCTAGTTTTTTTTACCTGCGCTGAACATTTTATTTCTGCTTGCCTCTGTTTAATGTCGGCAGTATATGAAGGGTTAGTGCAGCCTCTGAAAATTGTGGTGAGGGATTTCCCTCACAGTACAGATTGAATTAGTTCTTCTTTAATTGTTATGGTTGCCACATATTATTAGTTTCATATATGTGCCATATGTTGTAATTTATTTGTAACTCTAATATTGCAAGTCTTTAGAAAGGCTCTTAAAGGGAACCTGTTATGTTCTGTTATCTGTTCTGTAGACAAGATGTTATAGAGCAGGAAGAGCTCATCAGATTGATATATATATATTTTTGTGCAAAACATTTCAGTAAATATTGAGATTTATTCATTAAAATCCCTGGTGTTTGTATGCCTATGAGTCCAGTGGGCGGTTCTTTTATGTCTTTATATGCCGAGTAGCTATCAATCACTGAATGTTTGTATACATATGAGTCAAGTGGGCAGTCCTTGTATGTCGTTATATGCCGAGTAATTGTCAATCACTGAGTAGGACCACCCACTGGACTCATATATACATAAACAGCAGGGATTTCAATGAATAAACCACAAGCTATACTAAATCCTTTCCCCCCAATCCTATATACCGTATAATTTGTCTGAGGTTCTAATTCTCTATACCATGCGGTCCACAGAGGGGACAGTATGTACAATGAGACAGATTCCCTTTAAGGACAGGTGCTATAGACTGATTATATCTGGACAACATGTCTGGTTGAGAGGCCATGGATGAAAGGGAGGGGACATATGAGATGGCAAGAATGTGACTGAGCCATAGTATACCCAAATTGTTCAGATGAAAAAGCAGTTTGAAGCACTCCACCGGGACCAGACAATTACCCCAGAAAAAGACACACAGCCAACATCCAAGGATTCAACTTGGAGATAACCGTGTACAAATGAAGAATGATAACGTCACTTCATGGGTAAAAGTATCCAAAATGTTCTTTATTCTGCCATAGGTGCGAAGTCTCGACTTGTTCAGGTCTTTCTCAAGCACACGTTCTCAAGCACACGTTCTCAAGCACACCTTCTCAAGCACAGCTTCTAAAGCACAGCTTCTCAAGCACACCTTTGCAAGCACAGCTTCTTAAGCACACCTTCTCAAGCACAGCTTCTTAAGCACACCTTCTCAAGCACACCTTCTCAAGCACACCTTCTCAAGCACACCTTCTTAAGCATACCTTCTGAAGCACACCTTCTTAAGCACACCTTCTCAAGCACACCTTCTCAAGCACACCTTCTCAGGCACACCTTCTCAAGCATACCTTCTCAAGCACAGCTTCTTAAGCACACCTTTTCAAGCACAGCTTCTTTAGCACACCTTCTCAAGCACACCTTCTTAAGCACACCTTCTCAAGCACAGCTTCTTAAGCACACCTTCTTAAGCACACCTTCTCAAGCACACCTTCTTAAGTACACATTCTTAAGCACACCTTCTCAGGCACACCTTCTCAAGCACACCTTCTCAAGCACACCTTCTCAGGCACACCTTCCGAAGCACACCTTTTCAAGCACATCTTCTTTAGCACACCGTCTCAAGCACACCTTCTCAAGCACACCTTCTCAAGCACACCTTCTTAAGCACACCTTCTCAAGCACACCTTCTTAAGCACACCTTCTCAAGCATAACTTCTCAGGCACACCTTCTCAGGCACACCTTCTCAAGCACACCTTCTCAAGTACACCTTTTCAAGCACACCTTGAGAAGAGAAACCCCTGAACAAGAGGAAATGTCACACTTACAGCAGAATAAAGAACATTTTGGATGCTTCACCTATGATGTGACGCAATCATTCTTCATTTGTACAAAATGGGTTAGGTATCCTGACCACCCAAGGTCCAGCCCTGCCATATTCTTACTTTTCAAAAAGAAAACATAAGACAAGCCCATGTCCAAGACCTCAGCATTACACTGTCAGGAGTACATGGAGCACATGGCGCCTTTAACTGTGAATTGCATCTAATTTCTACTCTTACAACTTTGTGTAAATGCCATCAGAGCACAATGTGATTTTCAAATACCACATTCAGCTTGTAAGTGGCAATTCATAGGTAAGGAGCAACATAATTGCTGTAAAACATTAAGCAGACTGCAGAGCTCATCTAATTTGATAAATAGCGTTTCTACAACAACAGATGGCAATTTGTTGACACTTAAATCTTTAAGCATACTCAATTAAACAAGTCCTTAAAAGCTTTCCTAAAAGAATCACATGTGTACATATAGCTTAACCCAAAGAAATTGCTGACAGATTTGTTTTTCACCAAGCTGAATAAAAAAGAAAAAGCTGACAACATATTTCTGCAGGGCATGATGTCTTTCGGTCTATTTTAAGGATTTATTACATCTGTTTTAAGCAAAAATAGTAATGGTTTTTAAAAATTACCATATGTTTGTTGAAAACACAGTGCAGCTTCAGCTGTAGCAGACATCACAAGTTTTTCATTTATTTTTTTAGTGTCTATATACCAGATACTAGTTCTGCTTGAATACTGTTGCTTCACAGTGAACTGCATATTACACTGACCTTGGCGTACTACAGTATATGAACTCCGGCAACAACATATGGAATACCCTAATCCTAAGTGAGGCTATACTAGGTGAACATCACAGTTATGCTAAGCAGAACCGCTTCAGACAGTCCTCCAGATGTATGCAACCGTATACTCAATCAGTTCAATAGGTCTGCAAAAGCCCCTCTATTAAAAAAGAAGAGAAAACCATTTCTGCGATAATTTATATTGAAAAGTAGGTAGTGGGACTCCTAACCTCATAAAGCCTATGCACTAAGTGCAAGGGCTGAAAAACATTTACCCCTGGTGGGTGTACATCTAGATATGTAAGAGAATTGTAGCGGTAGGCCTCGTACAGTTGAAACCAGAAGTTTACATACATTATCTAAAAAACATGACATCATCATATGGGCTGTCCCGTGTTTTTAAAGGCATGGTACTCTTAAGGGGGCTTTACACACTGCGATATTGTTAATGAATTATCGCCTGGGTCACGTCGTTAGTGACGCACATCCGGCGTCAGTAACGATATCGCAGTGTGTGACACGTTCGAGCGACCTTAAACGATCGCAAAAGCGGGCAAAATCGTTTGCTGAGGAGAGGTCGTCCTAAAACAAAAAATCATTCTCTGCATGTTAGCGATGTTGTTCGTCGTTCCTGCGGCACCACACATCGCTATGTGTGACACCGCAGGAGCGTCGAGCATCTCCTTACCTGCCTCCACCGGCTATGCGGAAGGAAGGAGGTGGGCGGGATGTTTACGTCCTGCTCATCTCCGCCCCTCCGCTTCTATTGGACGGCTGCCCTAGAAAGGAGACGGTTTGCCAGCCAGAGCGATGTCGCAGGACAGGTAAGTCCGTGTGACGGGTGAAAGCGAGGTTGTGCGAGACAGGCAGCAATTTGCCCGTGTCACACAACCGTCGGGGGCGGGTACGATCGCTTGCGATCTCGCTAGCGAGATCGCAGCGTGTAAAGCCCGCTTTAGTGTATGTGAACTTTTGACTTTGCAGAAAGTAATAAAAATTCTCTGTCCCTCATTATTCTGGCATTTGGCAAATATGAATAATTTGGGTTTCTAATTGACCTAAAATGGGAAAGCTTTATTCTGATTTCTTGTCAGATAATGAGAAAAACATGCAGATGTGTCTTTTTAGATCGTGTATGCAAACTTCTGGTTTCAAATGTAAATCTTCTGTGTCGTGTTCCCTCTCCATCACCTCCTCCCCACAGTCTTGTGTGTCACTGTAAAACAACTGGCTGCAGCAGAATCTGTGTGTGGCTATATCACAAAGTAACTGTAGGATAGCAAAGAACAGGGAGTGTTCCTCTCCCCACCAGGGAAGGAAGGCGCAGGAGTATGATAATAACATAGATAAACACAGACAGAGAAAAAACGAAACCCAAACAAACTCAAAAATAATCAGTAAGAAACTAAGGAGAAAAGCAAGAGAAATAAGGCAGCAACAAAGTGATAACAAGGGTTAACAATCGCTCACAGTAAAGAAGTACTACAACCAACAGTAAGTCTGGATCATAACACCTCACCAGACCAGTATAAAGAAGCTATAGCTGGCATTAAAGGAATTTTCCAGGCAACATATATAGGGGGGAACTAATGTGACTGGCTCCTCCACAGCATGTGATCAAAGGAGACTAACAAGCAGCCTAGCAGAGATTAATTCACAATACATAAGTCTGAATACACTGATCACAGACATTAGAGAAGTTTAAGAGAAGTTAGCAGGCAGAGTGGCAGAATCTGTAGTGTCCACAGATCCTGATGCCGCCATGACAGTCGGCGATGTTTGTAAAAACCTCCTTGTCACAGGCTATAAGGCAGAAACTTTCAGCATAATCCTCCATTCTGTGCCCAGTCTGCAATAGGACAAAAAAACAAAACAAACTTTAAAAAAAACCAAAACAGCCAACATTCTAAAATGCAACTAATCAGCAGGAAATAAACCATTTTGTTCTATGTAGAATTTCAAGAATACTGACTTGAGAAAATGGTTGTGTTCATTTGCAGCGTTTTTGCAGTATGATTTTTCTTGAGCAGAACCTGCTCTCTTAGGCCTCTTTCACACATCAGTAATTCCAGTACGTATATTACAGGTTTAATACATACCAGAATCACGGACATACGCAGGCACCCATTATAACCATTGGGTCTTCGCACACATCAGTGATTTTTCGATGACGTGTTTCCATTCGGTGTACATGCGTGTCCATGTGCTCCACACAGAGACATGTCCATTTTTTCTGGCATCACTGATGTCCCACGGGCCACATTAGGGTGTGATCCATGAAACACATACCAGACAAATACAGACATTGAAAATAAAAAACATTTTTAACTCACCTTCTCAAGCGACGTTCTCTCCGGCCTCTGCTGGCTGCTGCTTCCAAGCCACCTCATTGCTGTCATGCATATTCAGTTATGCATGACACCGCAACCCGGAAGTAGCTGCAGTGTGGGCGTCAACACAGCAGAGCTGAAGAGTTCAGCACCACGGACAGCAGGTGCGGGGACAGGTGAGTTTGTGACGCCCTGGACTAGTCAGGTCGTCCCGGGTAGTCCCATGCACACACACACCCTCCCTCAAAAAGGTGACAGCAGCCAAACTTAAAAAGCTTGTCACCACCCTCCAGGTTTGATGTCCACACCAGGGGGGTGGAGCCAGGTGGTTGGCTCCACCCACCGAGGAGTTCACAGGCCTGGAGGCGGGAAGAAGACACAAGTTCAGTGTGTAGTAGTCTAGTCTTGACAGTGAAGGAGAGAGGTCGAGTTCAAGGGCAGACCTGTGACCAGGCCTGCCAATAGTCTACTCAGGTGTCTGGGTTGGAGCCCAGTCACCTCTGGCAAGGAGGCAGACGGTGGTGGCCGCCTGCAGGAGCTGGGATTACAGCCGGTGGAACCGTAGGGACCGGGGTCGGGCGGTGGCCCGCTGGTACCGAACCGGGGAACTGATTGGAAACCGGAGCACCAGGAGGGGTACTCAGACCCAGTACGAAACCCCGAACCGACAGGGCCAAGTCAAATCAACTGATTGAGGACTGGGCTTAAGGACCTTTCCCACACAAGACCCGTTAGAAGACAACAGCCCAACCATACAGGGTAAAGGCACCGCCAAGGCATAGAGACCCAAAGGGCCAGCGTCTGCGGGCGAACAGGGCTCTACCGGCAACCAGCAAGCCGGAGAGCGGACTACCGTTGCTTAGGCATAGGAGTCAAACATTCACATAAAGAGGTACAGGAGAAAGGCGGAAACCACCAACCTGTTAAGGGAGAAGCTGCAGCCGGCTGCGGCCCATTCATCATCCTGTTTGGTTTACCAGAGACTCCAGTGTATTGTGTCATAGTGAGTACACCAGTGCCTTCGGGCCGCGCACCGCGCCGCACCGCACCAGCACCCAGCACGCACCCGCTCCCATGCCTCAGCACCTCCCTCAGGCCCCCGGGACCATCACTCCCCTATCCATGGAGGGGTCAACACCAAGCTGCGCAACACCGTCCCAGGGAGGCCTAGTTAACGGCAGCGGTGGTATCCATCCATTCACCACAACCCGTGGGTGGCGTCATGAACTTACATCCCTACCAAACCACCGCGGCCCCGGCCGTGGAACTCCCCACCGAAGTCCCTGCATGTAGCGCCAACCCCCTTGCAGAGCGACGTGACCCCCGGGTCCGTGAGGAGCTCGAGCCACCCACCATACGAGCACGGATCTGAGCGGCTCGGCGGTCGCAGCTGAGCCCGCGGGGTGGTACAAGTTTATCTCCATGTGCTATCACGGATAACGGATCACGTATCACAGATAGCACATGAACAACCCACGTGTGCCATGAATCACGGCACATGTGCGTTTTCAACACATCAGTGAAAAACATCTGTGTTTTTCACTGACGTGTGAAACAGGCTTTAGCTGTATAACGTTGTGCTGTAAAGCAGGTTTTGCTGCATTTTTTGCTACGTTTCTCTTCTGTGCTTTTTGTGTGCAGATTACCTGTGTGATTTGTCTGCAGTTTAAAAAAGTTAGTTTTATTCAAAAAAAAGAAAAAATGCAATAAAAACTGCTGCAAACTCTGCTGCATTTTTTGTAGTGTTTTTTGTACTTTTTCATTGCTTCCTATGTGTGAAAAAATGTTAAGCGAATTGACATGCTGCATATTTAAAAAACGGAGTTCTCAAATTCAGTCAGGAAAAATAAAACAAGTGTGGCGCCCCTGAGACACCAGGTTGCCACAGGGTAATGCATCTCCTGGAGATGTGATACCCATCCTGGATTTTAAGGACTCCTGTTCTGGTAATGTCGCGGGCGGGGAGGACGCTGTCGCTGCTGCGCTCTCGCTAACGCTCAGATCCGGCGCTGCTGTGATGGTTGCTCGGTGGCTCGAGCGGTGGGCCGGATCCAGGGACTCGAGCGGCGCTCCTCGCCCGTGAGTGAAAGGGGTGGTTGGTTTGGGGGATTTAGTCCGTGATGCCACCCACGGGACGTGGTGAAGATAGGCACCACCACTGCTGATGACGGGGATCCTGGGAGCGATGGTAAGGAGAAGCTGGGATGTTGTTTTTCCCCTCCGTGGGTAGGGGGTCGGTGGTCCCGGGGCCCGGTGATGTTGTGACGGAGAGGCAGGGTTGGTGAGGTGCAGAGTTGCAGGGACAGCGCTGCGCGGTGCCGGATGGCACGGGTGTACTCACTCACCAAGAAAGGTACAAAGTCCTCGGTAAACCAAACGGCTGGATGGACGGGTCCCGCAGCCGACTGCAGTGTTTCTGCCCGGACAGGTGATGGCGGCTGTCTTTCCCTGCACCTTGATGTTCTTCTGCTGACTACTATGGATTCCCAACGGTAGTCCGCTCCCCGGTGTATGGGTACCGGAGGAGCCCGTTTGCCTGCAGGCGCTGGCCCTTAGGTCTCTAGCCTTAGTCGGTAGCTGTATACCCTCACGGTGTGGGCTGTTGCCTTCAATCGGGACTTTTGCTGTTGTGAAACCCCTGGGGTTCCAGTCACATTCGGATCTGACTATTGTCGGCGGCTCCAAGCCTGGTCGGGGTCCGTTGGCCCTGCCTGTGTGTGCTGGCTTCACTTCGCTACCCGGTCGGTACCGGCGGGCCGTCGCCTGTCCCCGGTCCTACGGTTCCGCATTGCTCCACCACTCCTGCAGACAGCCACCACCGTCTGCCAACCTTGCTGTCAGTGCCTGGGCCACAAACCCAGACACCCAAGTGCTCACTCCTCTCACTTCAAACTCCAACACTAAACTTCTGTCACTTTTCCCGCCTCCAGGCCTGTGAACTCATCGGTGGGTGGGGCCAACCGCTTGGCTCCGCCCCACCTGGTGTGGACATCAGACACTGGAGGGAGGCAACAAGGATTTTTGTTTAGCTGGTGTCCCTGTCTAATGGGGGTGGGGGGTGTTTGTATGTTATCTGTGATGACCTGGCTAGGCCAGGGCGCCTCAGTAAAAGCCACTAACAACACACTAAGACACACTAATTCCCCCTGAGCCTGACTGGGTTACTGGGCTAGAGTAGGATTATAGGGATGGTTAGTCACTTTATGGGCACATCTAATCCACTAGTCAGGAGCCTGGGAGGGGGGAGGAGCTAGAAGTGTCAGTACACAGCACAGGAAGGAGGGACGTCACTCAGGAGTGAGGTGTGAGAAGAACAAGAGGTTGAAGGGAAAGTCCTGTGGGACCCGCAGTCTGGGCGATGTGAGGACTGGGGTCGGGTGGACCAGAGGATCAGCCAGAGAGAAGCAGAGGACAAAAGAGCAGTGGGGGGCCGGAGAGGCCAGTTGGTCTGGTAGCGCAGCAGCCACAGAGCTGGTGTGACGCCCCTGGACTATCAGGTCGTCACAGTGTATTGCACAATCTGCCCTCCTGTGCAATATCCACCTCCTTCTTGGTTATGGGTCCCCAACTACATGGTGTTACCTACATCAGCTAATTAAATCCTAGGTACACTCTGCACCACACCCACCAAGCACACCAGTGGACGGCCTGAGTGGAATAGGGTCGCCCACTTGAGGGGTTGGTTAGGGGAGGTCAAGAGTGTCAGGAGAAGGGAGAAGTGTGTTGGAAGTGAAGGAGAGAGGAGGTCAGGAGCATGGCTCCTAGGAAGCTATCTAGGGAGCAGACGGTGGTCTGGGACTAGAGGAGCTGGACCCCCGGTCGCAGGGGATTGTAGCAAGGGGCACAGAACTGTCGAGGAGGACAGCCGGCGGCCTTGCACCATCACCGGGCTAGGACCAGTGCACGACGGGGTACATGGAACGTAGGTCAGGGAGTAGCTTCAGGCAACCTGACAATTTACCCGACGAGAACAGAGCCTTCAAGATCCGCTCACCACCCGCTCCAAAATCGGGGTACTAGCGCAACGAGGGGGATAGGACTTTCGACTCAAACAGTCCAGAAAGTCCAAAGCATGAACCCTGAGAGCAAGCTTCCACACTTAGCCATAGTGGGGAGCGAGACCCAGCAAGTTCCATACTACCGGGACCAACAGAGCAGTAAACTTAGTGCCAGGAGGCAGGTCACGGATCACATGGCAGCACCATTGGGGGCGGGACCTGAACTAGCTCCCCTCAGTGGCAGCGGTATCCAGAACTTTGGTTCATCAGTTGTCGGTGTCAGCTTAATGGACTGAGTGAGTACGCAAGTGACCCCTTCATTCCCCACGGCACTCCCCAAACACCATCTCCGAGTCCCGGGGCATTCCCCCTACCCGTGGAGGGTTCTAACACCTGGCTGCCCCATTTCATCTCCCCCGGGTACTCCCAACTGCAGCGGTGGTACTCCAAATTACCACATACCACGGGTGGTGACACGAACTCTAACATATTCCCCTGTAAATACCCCCTTCATTTGAGTGGCCGCACGGCACCCGGGTCCGGAGACTCCTTGAGCCACTGCCGATCCGGATCCAAGCAGCTCGGCTGCTGAAACGGGGGGGGCACACCTCAAATTCCTGGCGTCATGAACAGGATACGAGCAGGACCCAGTTACCTTGGTGACATGTGCCTTAGAAGTCAAAGCTGCGAGTCAAAATGGTTTGCCGCCATTTCCGCCATCTTCCGCCATCTTTTGGTGCCAAAACGCCGTCTTCTCCACACAAGTGCGCGAAGCAGAAGCCCCGCCCTTCGTCCTGAGAGTTAGCTCGGAACCAGAAGTTCCCAGAGGGCCACAGCAGCGAGAGAGTGCTGAGTGAAAACCAAGGGGTCGTGACGGCATGTAGCAGCGGAAGAGAAGCAGGGACGCAAGGACTCTGCCATAACGTTCCTGGACAGCGCAGAGAAAAGATGGTGGAGCGGAGCTGGTCACCGAAACGTGCTGTTCCCGGGACCGCGAACTGGATTGAGGAAAAGACGGAGGATCTTTGCAGAAGGATGCGGACGCAGTTCCTGTTCATATTGGATCACTGGAGGGAAGAGATGAGGAACCTGGCGGTGGCGATGCGAGCCTGTGAGATCGAAATCCCACGTGAAGAGAGGGTAAGCGGTTACCCAGTCCCTTATGATTAGCCTAGTCTGGCCGATGCAGCTGAGGGATCCCGACTGCCCCCGCTCCTGGGAAGCACTCCACCGCCACCATCCCCGTCCTCGGTGGACGCCGAGCTGCCTGCTCCCACCATGGCAGCGGAATCTTCAGCCCCCGTTTATGAAGACAAAGCTACAGAACCCCTGGTTCCGTCACCCGACCAGGTCACGGCAGCGGTCACCCCGACACAGACCCGACCAGACTCGGCCGCATCACCGTGCCCGTCCTTAGAGGCGGAGCACTCGGACTCTGCATCCCCAGCTGCGGAGCAGTCGGTTCCTTTGCCCACAATGGCGGAGTTGGAGCCTGAAGGGTTGCAGGTTCCACCACCGCGCGGCATCCCGACGACTGTTGGGGCCGCAAGAGTGCACTTAAAGCCAGTGCCAGGTAGGGAGCAGAGGCCGGACGCTGATGCCCCCTACTGGGATTGACATCAACAAAAGCTGCAGATGGAGATGACAGAACAAGACCGGCGACGACGGGAACTCGGCCCACAACCGAGAAGAGAAAGAGCAGGTGAGGAGCGCTGCTTCCCGAGTATGAGGGCCACGATGCCATGGTCTGGTGGATCATTTTGACCCTGTACACGGATGGGGATTCATCTGTGAGGCAGGCCTCACAGCTGGGGTGTTTGTATCCCGACGGGATGTGGCACCACACCTTCCCAGGTGACACTCCGAGCGAAATCTAGAGCCAGAAGATATGGTCACCGACACCCGGCATTGTGGAGAGCGGGGCTGGTATGCCCTAGAGGTGGCCAAGCATGTAATGTTGGAGGAAGAGTTTGTACCGGCGTTAGTGGTACATAGTCGTAATGAAGCGTGGCTACGGGACCGGGTAGTGTAATATGTAAAAGTAAGTTGTTAGGCATCTGTATTTCTTTTATTATTTTACAAAGTTTGTTATTTTTCATATAGAGAAAATGTATCAAAAAGTGTTTTAATCAACAAGGTTTGAATCAAGAGAGAAAGTTACCTGATTGTGAAGCAGATTTTATAGTGTGTACACCAGGTGCATGGACTTCGTTACATTTATGCACCAATGTTTATAGTAAATATGGACCATGGTCATGGGACTGGTTGTAACCAACACGGACTTGTGTATTGTAAATAGTTGCACCTCCTGTGCCCACCAGAGTCGTCTTTTACAATACCGAGGACCTTAACCTGGTCACGGACCCACAAATAGGTATGCAGCGGGTCAGGTTGTTTGGGTGGCGAGTTATCAGGATCCGGAAGATTGGGACTGGACTGTCACAGGAAGAGGCTGCAACGGAGCAGGTTGAGCCTTCACTACTAACCTAACCACTAGCGTTCCACTGTTGAATTGATGAACTTAAGAGTTACGTAACGTTTAAGTACCCAGCCTCCCTAATGTGGGATGAATATTGTAAATAAACATGTTCTTTTTCTACTTTTGCAGTTTAAAAAAAAAATAAACCTTTGATGTCCTGTAGCTCGAGGACGAGCTACGTTTAACCAAAGGGGAATGTGATGCCCCTGGACTATCAGGTCGTCACAAGGTATTGCACAATCTGCCCTCCCGTGCAATATCCACCTCCTTCTTGGTTATGGGTCACCAACTACATGGTATTGCCTACATCCGCTAATTAAATCCTAAGTACACTCTGCACCACACCCACCAAGCACACCAGTGGACGGCCTGAGTGGAATAGGGTCGCCCACTTGGGGGGTTGGTTAGGGGAGGGCAGGAGTGTCAGGAGAAGGGAGAAGTGTGTTGGAAGTGAAGGAGAGAGGAGGTCAGGAGCAGGGCTCTTAGGAAGCTATCTAGGTAGCAGACAGTAGTCTGGGCCTAGAGGAGCTGGAACCTCAGTCGCAGGGGATCGTGGCAAGGGGCACGGAACTGTCAAGGAGGACAGCCGGCGGCCTTGCACCATCACCGGGATGGAACCAGGGCACAACGGGGTACTTGGACCCTAGGTCAGGGAGTAGCTTCAGGCAACCTGACAATTTACCCGACGAGAACGAAGCCTTAAAAATTCGCTCTCCACCCGCTCCAAAATCGGGGTACTAGCGCAACGAGGGGGATAGGACTTTCCACTTTTGACAATTAGAAATGCTAATGGGAATGTTCAAAACTTGTTTAACCGATGTGCAATACAAATCTCTTTAAAATGTTTAAACTTTATTAATTCATATTAAAATCGCCCAGGTGAAAACCAAAAACTCAAATGCTGTGTACTAAAAGGGAGCTGCTTGGGTCAGATAGAGCCCGAATTTGTAGAGTCATACAGGCAGATATGATAATATCAAAACAAAGAAAGCCAGCACACTATTTGTCTATGCTGCAGTGACCCTAATATGTCACTGTGTCTGGCCCTCCCTGTCACCGGAGGGTATGACTCCCTAACTTAGCTGGGCGCCCCCGTTCCTCGACGGCTGACCCTCACTCTCCTTGATTTACCCTACCAATAAAATGATGGCCTCCGTACCTAATACTATTAGTCAGCAACACCTGGTATAATACTCCATGGTATACTCAACTAGAGGACTAATACCTCAATATCAATTACCTAGGTACAGAGCTAAATCAATGACATCTGCTGCCCCAATCAGCTTACAACATGTCAATCATGGTACAATAGGGATGAATGTACTTCCCTTAGTTTGATGCTCTATGTGTGGCCTCGACGCGTTTCCCCGCCCGTCATCGGATCATCAGGAAGCCCAAGGGAGATGATATAAGAATAAGGATCCCACCCGCTCCAATATCGGGGTACTAGCGCAATGAGGGGGATAGGACTTTCCACTCAAACAGTCCAGAAAATCCCAAGCGTGAACCCTGAGAGCAAGCTCCCACACTTAGCCATAGTGGGGAGCGAGACCCGGCAAGTTCCATACTACCGGGACCAACAGAGAAGTGAATTTAGTGCCAGGAGGCAGGTCACAGATCACCAGGCAGCACCATTGGAGACGGGACCCGAACTAGCTCGCTTCAGCGGCAGCGGTATCCAGAACTTTGGTTTATCCAGATGTCGGTGTCAGCTTAATGGACTGAGTGAGTACGCAAGTGACCCCTCCACTCCCCATGGCACTCCCCAAACACCATCACCGAGTCCCGGGGCATCCCCCCTACCCGTGGAGGGTTCTAACACCTGGCTGCCCCATTTCATCACCCCCGGGTACTCCCAACTGCAGCGGTGGTACTACAAATTACCACATACCACGGGTGGCGTCACAAACTCTAACACAATCCCCTGTAAATACCCCCTTCATTTGAGTGGCCGCACGACCCCCGGGTCCGGAGACCCCTCGACCCACCGCGGATCCGGATCCGAGCAGCTCGACACGGGGGCGGCACACTGGCAGGGCCCGAAGCTGCTTGAATACCTGTGTGTAGCCTTGGGCTGGTAACTGGAGCTCAGCCCAGGTTCTGTCTGTTACCCGCTGGTGAAACTAAGGGTGCAGCAAGTGTTCGTCTCACACGGTACCAGCACGGGAGTCTGCGAAGAAGGGATTCACTGGAGTCCACCTTGGTAGAAGACAGTACCAGGCGGCTGCACCTTTTACCGTGAGTAAAATGTCCTCAACCGCAGCACTTGTGTGGACTGAGTACCCCAAGATTTCTGAGAACATAGGAATCACTCAGAGAGCCACTTTGAAGAATTTGCACCAAGATGTGAAGTTGCGCCTGTTCATAAAGAACGGGGCTCTGAAAAACCTCATCTGAATGGAGTGAAAATTAAGCATGGGCATCTCCCTCCATTCATTCTCAATGAGAGCACCAGAGATATCTAAGCTCAGCCCCATTAAAGGAAATCTGTCACCAGGTTTTTGCTACCTCAAGTGAAAGCAGCAAAATGTAGAGACATAGATCCTGATTCCCGTGATGTGACACTTAGGGGTACTTTGCACACTACGACATCGCAAGCCGATGCTGCGATGCCGAGCGCGATAGTCCCCGCCCCCGTCGCAGCTGCGATATCATTGTGATAGTAAACATCCCGCCCACCTCCTTCCTTCCGCATAGCTGACGGGAGCCGCGGTGCCGTAGGTAGATGTTCCTCGCTCCTGCGACTTCACACACAGCGATGTGTGCTGCCGCAGAAGCGAGGAACAACATCGGACTGTCGCGTCACCGTAATTATGGAATTCGCCGACGCTACACCGATGATACGATAACGACGCTTTTGCGCTCGTTAATCGTATCATCTAGGATTTACACACTACGATGTCGTGAGCGACGCAGGAAGTGCGTCACTTTCGACATGACCCCACCGACATTGCACCTGCGATGTCGTAGTGTGCAAAGTACCCCTTAGGCTGCTTTCACACATCAGTTTTTTGGCATCAGGCATGATCTGGCGAAAAAACTGATGCGATTGATCCGGCGAAAAAACGGATCAGTTGCATCAGTTTTTTCCATCAGTTCCTTCAGTTTTTTGACAGATCCGGTGTGATACTGAGCATGCTCAGTTCAATAAAACGGATCTGGTGGCCACATTTCCCAGGATCCTGTGTCCATAGGCTTGCATTATAAAACACGCCGTACGGCGCCGGATCCGGCGTGATCCGTTTTTTTGCCGGACACAAAAACGTTCACTTCAACCGCAAAAAATGGATGAAACGCAAGGCCATCTGGCACAATCCGGCGCTAATGAAAGTCTATGGGGGAAAAAACGGATCCGTTGGCAACAGACACCGGATCCGTTTTTTCATGTTTCTGCCGGATTTTCGCTGATGGCAAAAAACTGATGTGTGAAAGCAGCCTTAGGGCGGCTTTGGACGTTGCGACATTGCACGTGCGATGTCGATGGGGTCAAATCGAAAGTGACGCACATCCGGCGTCGCAGTCGATATCGCAACGTGCAAATCCTTTTTGATACGATGAACGAGCGCAAAAGCGTCGTTATCGTATCATCGCTGCAGCCTCCGACATTTCCATAATGCCGGTGCAGCGACAGGTGCGATGTTGTTCCTCGCTCCTGCGGCAACACACATCGCTGTGTGTGAAGCCGCAGGAGCGAGGAACTTCACCTTACCTGCCGCCGGCTGCAATGAGAAGGACGGAGGTGGGCGGGATGTTTACATCCTGCTCATCTCCGCCCCTCCACTTCAATTGGCCGCCTGCCGTGTGACGTCGCTGTGACGCCGCACGACCCACCCCCTTAGGAAGGAGGTGGGTCGCCGGCCAGAGGGACGTCGCACGGCAGGTATGTGCGTGTGAAACTGCCGTAGCGATAATAATCGCTACCGCAGTTTTCACTAGATATTGCACGTGCGACGGGGGCGGGACTATCGCTGCAGCATCGGTAACACATTGTTACCGATGTCGCAGCGTGCAAAGCCCGCCTTAGGCTAATTTCACACATCAGTTTTTGGCATCAGGCACAATCCGGCGTGTGCCTGATGCAACGGATCCAGTGCAGATTATGCAAAAACTGATTGCCTGATCCTTTTTTTGACGGTTCCAATATACCTGATCAGTCTAAAAAACGGATCCGGCGCATCCGTTTTTGCATCCTTTTCGTCCTTTTTTTGCTGGATCCGTTTCTTTTTCAATACATTGGAGCATGCTCAGTTTACAAAAACGGATCCGGGTGCCGCATCCGTTTTTACCGCATTACGCCGGCGTCCATAGGATTCTATTGCCAGACAAAAAAAAACGCTACAAGATACGTTCCCTCCGGCTGCTGCTTTAGGCAATTATGATGGATCCGGCAAAAGCCGGATGCAACGCAAGGCCATCAGGCACAATCCGGCGCTAATACAAATCAATGGGGATAAAACGAATCCGGCGTCGGATCCGTTTTACCCGTTATTTTCCGTATTGTGCCTGATGGAAAAAAACTGATGTGTGAAATTAGCCTTAAACCTTCTTTACACGCTGCAATTAATCGTGCGATCGCTTTTGCGATCACACCCGCCCCCATCGTTTGTGCGGCACGGGCAATTTGTTGCCCGTGTCGCACAATGTTGTAACCCCCCGTCACACGTACTTACCTTCCAAACGACCTTGCTGTGGGCGGCGAACATCCACATCCTGAAGGGGGAGGGACGTTCGGCGTCACAGCGACGTCACACAGCGGCCTGCCAATAGAAGCGGAGGGGCGGAGATGAGCGGGACGTAAACATCCCGCCCACCTCCTTCCTTCCGCATTGCCGGCGGGACGCAGGTAAGCTGCAGTTCATCGTTCCCGGGGTGTCACATGGAGCGATGTGTGCTGCCTCGGGAACAATGAACAATTGGAGCACAGAAGGACGTTCGATATTTTGAAAATGAGCGACGTGTCAACGAGCAACAATAAGGTGAGTATTTTTGCTCATTCACAGTCGCTCGTAGCTGTTACACGCTACGATATATCAAACGATGCCGGATGTGCGTCACTAACGACGTGACCCCGACGACATATCGTATGATATATCGTAGCGTGTAAAGCCTATTTTACTGACCTGTTTGTTGTCACTGTGATAAAATCACTATTTGCTTTGCTGCAGTTCTACCAGTGATTTGAATGTGGAGCTCTTTAACCCCTCCCCACCACTGATTGGCAGACAGATCCAGATCCAGATCTTTCTAGGTCATCAAGGCTCTCCCACTTGTCCTTATGCCCTGCCATTGAGATTTTTACTAAACTGGTGACAGAAGACTTACATTTTTTTTCCAAAAGATGGCATTTTGACAACCTCAGTCACCACCATAGATTAGCACTTAAAGAATTAGACTCTCTCAATGGCATTGCCATAAAGGCATGGGACAAGAGAGTAACATTGTGATCTGTCCTTGCACAAGTTATAAGAGGAAAGGCTGTCAACTCAGGGACATAAAACACATCTGTCAAGTTGGACTCAAATCCCGTTTCCTGTTACATGACTCAACTGTCAACTGTTTTACACAGGGTCCTTGATCAGAGTATCATCAACAAGAAAGTCCTGGAGGGTCTTTTGGTGACATTCCCCAAGACAACAACTATCTGTTACCTAAGATCCATAAGGGTCCTGTTAACCCCCCGGGTCGCCTGATCATGTCTGGCATCGAAGGCCTCAGTGATCCAGTGTGCAATTTCATTGATTACTACTCCAGATATGCTGATTGTAACAGACAACATTGAGTCATTGTGTATAGCCCATAAGGATGGCCTTAAGGTGGTGTCACACATAACAACGTAGCAGCGATCACAACCAGCGATCTGACCTTATCAGGATCGCTGCTGCGTCGTTACATGGTCGCTGGTGAGCTGTCAAACAGGCAGATCTCACCAGCGACCAGTGACCAGCCCCCAGCCAGCAGCGACGTGTGGAAGTGTAACTAAGGTAAATATCGGGTAACCAAGGAAAGCACTTCTCTTGGTTACCCGATATTTACCTTAGTTACTAGCGTCCACCGCTCTCACGCTGCCAGTGCCGGCTCCCTGTTCCCTGCACTCCTAGCCAGAGTACGCATCGGGTTAATTACCCAATGTGTACTCCAGCTACGTGTGCAGGAAGCAGGGAGCCGGCACTGGCAGCATGAGAGCACACCGCTTAGCGCTGGCTCCCTGCACTCCTAGCCAGAGTACACATCGGGTTAATTACCTGATGTGTACTCCAGCTACGTATGCAGGGAGCAGGGAGCCGGCACTGGCAGCGTGAGAGCGGGACGCTAGTAACTAAGGTAAATATTGGGTAACCAAGGAAAGGGCTTCTTGGTTACCCGATGTTTACCGTGGTTACAGCTTACCGCAGGCTGCCAGACGCCGGCTCCCTGCTCCCTGCTTGCTTCAGTTCGTCGCTCTCTCTCTGTCACACACAGAGATGTGTGCTTCACAGCGGGAGAGCAACGTCCAAAAAATGAAGCAGGACATTCAGCAATGACCGGCAACCTCACAGCAGGGGCCAGGTCGTTGCTGGAGGTCACACACAGCGACAGCGATGGGACACTGCTACGTCACAGAAAATGGTGACTTAGCAGCGACGTCGTTGTCGTCGTCGCTATGTGTGACACCACCTTTAGAGTGGTTTGCTTCTTCCTGGAGACCAGCAACTGGGATGCCCAGCTATGTGAATTAGTTCTTGAGCTACTCCACTTTATCCTAACCCAGAATTTTTTTGATTTCAAGTTTAAATATTTTCTGCAGAATCATGGCATTGTAATGGGGGCAGTCTGTGCACCCTCATACACCAACCTCTTTCTACTCAACTGGGAGAGGGGACTTTTTGGTGACAATGGCGTGCAGCCGCAGACCATGTGAAGTGCTGGATGAGATACATTGATGATTTGCTTATTTTTGGCAGGGCACAGTGGAGTAGCTTGAACTATTCATGAAGGAATTGAAAAATAATTAGCGTGAAATTTACTTACAAATGTGATAGTAGGAAAGTTTAATTCCTGGACATCAGTCTGGAGTTGAACCCCAGTTCTGCCATCCAGACTGCCGTGTTTAGAAAACCTTTGTCAATGCTTTAATGAATGCCTCCTCATCACACAGGTCTTCCACCATCAAGGCCATGCCAGTCATTCAGTTCCTCAGGATGAGCCTGTTATGTTCCACTGAGTCCAACTTTAGGAAACAAGCGGATGATCTGAGGAAAAGGTAAGAGCAGAGATGGTACAGTCAGAGGTGCATTACAAATGTTTTTTACAGGTTCAAAAAGTCCCACATAGTCAACTATTACAACCATCTACCTTCAAGGAGGAGGAGGATATAGGGAACGATAGATTCATCTCTACTTATAACCATGAATGGGACACCATTCATTCCGTCCTCCGGAAAATTTTACAAGCTGAAAATCAGAATCTTCCCTCCAAAAATACCTCCCTGTTCTTAATCTATGACACCAAGAAGACCCAAAAATCTCAGGGATTTATTTGTGCATAATCACTATGTTCTGGAGCTCCCTAACCCCTTCAGACAAGCTGGACCGAGATGTTTCCCTTTTGGCCATTGTTTGGCATGCTCCAACATACAAAAGGGGTCCAGTTATGACTCTGCCAATGGAACACTTTATTTTAATATCAACCACTATATTTCTTGTGGGACCACGCACGTTATCTACTGTGCCACTTGCCACTGCCCCCTGATCTATGTAGGACTCACCGCCCATGAACTCCGAGTTAGGACACGGAAGCACGTCCTGGATACTTGTGCAGCAAGGTCAGTGGCAGACTCTTCTACCCTTAAGACACTGCCATTCCATTTCAGGACTTTCCATCAGTGCAAACCTATGCCTTTGAGGGTTTTTGTTATTGATGTTATACATCGGGGTATCAGTGGCGGTGGCGTGAAAAACTTCTTGGCACAACGAGAAGCCAGACAGATTGTCACCTTAGATATCCTTACCCCCTATGGTTTGAATGAATCCCTGAGTTTTTTTTCCTTTTTGTGATTTGTTTTTACATTTTATTTTATGTGGTTATATTCACTTGGTATGTTTTTATTTTTACTAGGTTCTTATCTTTATATGTACTTTTTCCTGATTGACAACTTCTTTTAACCACCTGGACTTCTTAACAACTTACTTTCGCCTGGCTATATGGCTAAATCTTTTCATTTGTGATGTATATCTATACCACCTTGACTCATTCATGAAGATGTAATCATACTATAATTTTATCTATATGATCATAGCTCCCCCTTCAGTATATTGGATTACCCTTTCCCCTGGGGTGTGTTTTTGTAGCATAATGGATTTTATCTATATGTTTTTCTGCCAGCCTTATCTAAGTATATGCTATTCCACTCTTCTCAAACAGATGACTCTGTGTGTGCGCGCCCTGCGTGACTCCTTGGGGTTTCCTTTGATGACGTCTTTTCATTTGTATCGCGCGCAGTGGCAAGGGTACTGTGCCCCCCTGCACATGTGCTTCATGATGTGATATCAGAGGGAGATTCCCTGATCTGGTGCCGATACTCATGTACTGACTTAGGCACCATATCTGTGATTAAACACACCAGGGTGTATGCGCAGACACCAATATTCATGTCATGCTATGGTCACATAACCGGACACCAGGGTCTTTTTAAGGTCCTTAAGGTCCTGTCAGGTTAAATTTAATTGTATTCCTCCATGAAGAAGCAGGCTTAGCACATACAAAACGCACGTCGAGGCTATCAGTGTGCCTGCACCCCCATTTGGCATTTTTTCCCCATGTAGTAAGATTTTTGTGACTTTTTCCATCGCATAACATGTTTAATGTTACCATACATTTTCCTATGTTGCGAACTCTTATCCACATGTCTGATTATTAACCCGGATGATCCCTACTGATCCCTACTGCGGGTTCTGTCACAGCATTTGCCCTGGGGATACTTCCGGTCTATTCTTAGACCTTACTGATATGTTCATGTCAGTATTTGTTGTGGTCTGAGGCATTCGGATTGTCTCCTTATCCACGCACTAGCACTTTTCAAGTTCTGATTTTTATCTATTTAATGCTTGTTTAAATAATAAAGATATTGTTTTGCACAAAAAACTCCAGTGTTGTTTCTCCTTCTATTAATGCCAGCATTACTGTAGATGAGGGCCTACAGGTCGATTGTAAACTTTGCAGAGATTGCCAAAAATTGTGGCAATTATTTTAAAAACATTTTTGCTGAGAATCCAAAGAACATCTTTTAATAAATGTCTGCGAGTTGTACTCTTTTGTCGCCGTCAAAAATTATGTTTACCTGGTTCTAAATTATCTGTTTCTTTCCATTCTGTTTTCCAAAAGAATCACATGAAATTGGCTGACATCACAGCTCCCCTAGAGAAGTCATCAATCAATCTCAGATTTCTCATTGGCAAAACACATAGAAAGGAGCCATCTTGTAAAATATTTACCCATCATCACCGCTGTCAGATTATTATTATTATTTATTATTATAGTGCCATCAATTCCATGGCGCTTTACATGTAAAAGGGGTATACATAATAGGGACAAGTACAATAATCATAAACAATACAAGGCACAGACAGGTACAGGAGGATAGAGGTCCCTGCCCGCGAGGGCTCACAGTCTACACAGTCAGATATCACCACTTCATTCCTGGCGGCTGTGTTGACCGCGAAAGGGAAGCTTTGACTCCTCTTATTTGTAAACACTTGTTTGCGTTGATGCTTTCTTAACCTTCATTACAAATAAGTAGTAGAGGTAATATTGAGAACGTTGGAACATTCAACGTAGCATCCAAAAAGGGGAAAGTAAAAACTTTCCTCCCAACTGAAGCGCTACCTTATTGCTACAAATGATGAACATGATATATTCAAATCAATCTGTGGAATTAGAATTATTGTTTCCTCGAGCTAGATAGAGATAGATAGAGAGATAGATAGAGGGATAGATAGATAGATAGAATCATAGATAGTTCATGGATAGATGGATAGATAGATAGATAGATAGAATCATAGATAGTTCATGGATAGATAGATAGATCAAGGATAGATGGATGGATAGATAGAGATAGATAGATAGATCAAGGATAGATGGATAGATAGATAGAGATAGATAGAGAGAGAGAGATAGATAGATAGAATCATAGATAGTTCATGGATAGATAGATAGTTAGATAGATGACAGACAGATAGATAGATAGATAGATAGATAGATAGATAGATAGAATCATAGATAGTTCATGGATAGATGGATGGATAGATAGATAGATAGATAGAATCATAGATAGTTCATGGATAGATGGATAGATCACGGATAGATGGATGGATAGATAGAGATAGATAGATAGATCAAGGATAGATGGATGGATAGATAGAGATAGATAGAGAGAGAGAGAGATAGATAGAATCATAGATAGTTCATGGATAGATAGATAGATAGATAGATAGATGACAGACCGATAGATAGATAGATAGATAGATAGATAGATAGATAGATAGATCAAGGATAGATGGATAGATAGATAGAGATAGATAGATAAATAGATAGATACATAGATAGATAGAGGGATAGATAGATAATAGATAGATAGACAGATAGATAGATAGATCATGGATAAATGGATAGAGGGATAGATAGATAAATAGATAGAGGGATAGATAGATAGATAGATAAATAGATAGAGGGATAGATAGATAGATAGATAGATAGATAGATAGATAGATCATGGATAGATAGATAGATAGATAGATAGATCATGGATAGATAGAGAGATAGATAGATAGATAGATAGATAGATCATGGATAGATAGATAGATAGATAGACAGATCATGGATAGATAGATAGATAGAGTTACAAGGGATGCAGAGGTAAGTGTTGCACTTGGGCTCTGGTTTCTAAAGGGGTCCAAACCTCCTCTGCAATATAAGATATCACTTATTCTATAAATGGCCCATGGTTCAGTAGGTGAAAGGTCCGCTATGGGGCACAGGAAAGTAAATTTAGGCTTCTGGCTAAAACAATATTTTTCCGTGGAAGTTTGAAAGCCTGCCCAGGTTCATATTCACACACTGCATTTGGCAGTGTTCAATATCACATGTAATGTTTCTAGGAATTAAAAAAAACCTGTTACTTCTCAGTAATAGCATTCCTCTTTTGAGATTAATATATAACCAAGAAGTGAGTATGATTATGAGCTATGGAGTCAGAACTCTAACTCATCTGGATGAAAGTCCCTAAAAATTAAGGTTATTTTGACTACGGTTTCGACATTTATTTTTCTTCTTTTGGAAGTTACTTAAAAGTAAAGTATTATTTTCACAAGAAATAATTTTATGTAATTCAGTTAATGAAATATGAGCTTGTGACATATGGAAATGTATCTTTTCTGATTTTATTTCATGTAAAATAAAAGGTAAATAACTTTTAAAATACATGGGGAGGTTTCATAAAAGTGTCTAATTTTTAGAAAGTGCAAACTTACACAATACAGTATTGAAGATTGCCAAACTTATCAAAGTTCTGTTGATTGGTGACTGAATGGGTGAGTGGGTGGGGTCAGAGCTTCACTGGGTGAGGTCAGAGCTCTGCTTGTTGGGGTCAGGATTCCGCTGGGTAGGTAGGTGGGGTCAGCGCTCTGCTGGGTGGGTAGGTGAGGTCAGCACTCTGCTATGTGGGTAGGTAGGGTCGGTGCTCCACTTTGGTGTCAGCGCTCCGCTGGGTGGGTGGGGTCAGCGATCTGCTGGGTGGGTAGGTGGGGTCAGAGCTCTGCTCGGTGGGGTCAGTGCTTCACTTTGGTGTCAGCGCTCCACTGGATGGGGTCAGCACTCTTCTCGGCGGGGTCAGCGCTCTGCTGGGTGCGGTCAACATTCTGCTTGGTGGGTAGGTGGGGTCAGTGATCTGATTAGTGTCGTCAGCACTCCAGTTTGGTGTCAGCGCTCCACTGAGTGGGAGGGATCAGTGCTCTGCTGTGTGGGGTCAGTGCTCTGCTGTGTGGGGCCAGTGCTCTGCTGTGTGGGTAGGTGGGGGTCAGTGTTTCTCTGGGTGGGGTCAATGCTCCACTTTGGTGTCAGCGCTCCGCTGGGTGGGGTCAGCAATCTGCTAGGTGGGGTCAGCGCTCTGCTGGGTGGGTAAGTGGGGTCAGCACTTCGCTGGGTAGGCTCAGTTCTCCAGTTTGGTGTCAGCGCTCCACTGGGTGGGTGGGGTCAGCTATCTGCTGGATGGGGTCAGCACTCTGCTGGGCAGGTAGGTGGGGTCAGAGCTCTGCTCGGTGGGGTCAGTGCTCTACTTTTGTGCCAGCGCTCTGCTGGGTGGGGTCTGCGCTCTGCTGGGTGGGGTCAGCATTCTGCTGGGTAGCTAGCTGCGGTCAGTGCTCTGCTAAGTTGAGTCAGCACTGCAGTTTGGTGTCAGCGCTCCACTGGGTGGGTGGCATCAGTGCTCTGCTGGGTGGGGTCAGTGTTCCGCTGGGTGGGTTGGTGGGGTCAGAGTTCTGCTCAGTGGGGTCAGTACTCCACTTTGGTGTCAGCGCTCTACTGGGTGGGGTCAGCGCTCTGCTGGGTGGGGTCAGCATTCCGCTGGGTAGCTAGGTGGGGTCAGTGCTCTAGTTTGGTGTCAGCACTCCACTGGGTGGGTGGGATCAGTGCTCTGCTGGGTGGGGTCAGCATTCTGCTGGGTGGGTAGGTGGGGTCAGCGGTTTGCTGGGTGGGGTCAGTGCTCAGTGCTCTGCTGGGTGGGTGGGGTCAGCGCTTTGCTGGATGGGGTCAGCACTCTGCTGGGTGGGTAGTTAGGGCTCAGTGCTTCACTGTGTAGGGTCAGTTCTCCAGTTTGGTGTCAGTGCTCCGCTGGGTGGGTGGGGTCAGTGATCTGCTGGGTGAAGTCAGCACTCTGCTGGGTGGGTATGTGGGGTCAGAGCTCTGCTCAGTGGGGTCAGTACTCCACTTTGGTGTCAGCGCTCTACTGGGTGGGGTCAGCGCTCTGCTGGGTGGGGTCAGCATTCCGCTGGGTAGCTAGGTGGGGTCAGTGCTCTAGTTTGGTGTCAGCACTCCACTGGGTGGGTGGGATCAGTGCTCTGCTGGGTGGGGTCAGCATTCTGCTGGGTGGGTAAGTGGGGTCAGCGCTTTGCTGGGTGGGGTCAGTGCTCAGTGCTCTGCTGGGTGGGTGGGGTCAGCGCTTTGCTGGATGGGGTCAGCACTCTGCTGGGTGGGTAGGTGGGGCTCAGTGCTTCACTGTGTAGGGTCAGTTCTCCAGTTTGGTGTCAGCGCTCCGCTGGGTGGGTGGGGTCAGCGATCTGCTGGGTGAGGTCAGCACTCTGCTGGGTGGGTATGTGGGGTCAGAGCTCTGCTCAGTGGGGTCAGTGCTCCACTTTGGTGTCAGCACTCTGCTGGGTGGGGTCAGCATTCTGCTGGGTAGCTAGGTGCGGTCAGTGCTCTGCTCAGTGGAGTCAGTACTCCAGTTTGGTGTCAGCGCTCCACTTGGTGGGTGGGATCAGTGCTCTGCTGGGTGGGGTCAGTGTTCTGCTGGGTGGGTAGGTGGGGTCAGTGCTCCACTTTGGTGTCAGTGCTCTGCTGGGTGGGTGGGGTCAGCGCTCTGCTGGATGGGGTCAGTGTTCCGCTGGGTGGGTAGGTGGGGTCAGCGCTTTTCTGGGTGGGGTCAGTGCTCCACTTTGGTGTCAGCGTTCCACTGGGTGGGTGGGGTTAGCGCTCTGCTGAGTGGGTGGGTAGTGTCAGTGCTTCCCTGGGTGGGTTCATCTGAATACTGAGGACTCCACAATGCTCACACGTAAGGTAGGACTCCTGCATCTACTCACTTTGTACCTTTCTAAAGGCCGCTTTACACGCAATGACATCGCTAACAAGATGTCGTTGGGGTCACAGAATTCGTGACGCACATCCGGCCTCATTAGCGACATTGTTGCGTGTGAAACGCACGAACGACCGTTAACGATCAAAATTACTTACCTAATCGTTGATCGTTGACGCGTCATTCCTTTCCGGATTATCGTTGCTGTTGCAGGACGCAGGTTGTACGTCGTTCCTGCGGCAGCACACATCGCTACGTATGACACCGCAGGAATGAGGAACATCACATTACCTGCGGCTGCCCGCAATGAGGAAGGAAGGAGGTGGGCGGGATGCTACGGCCGCTCATCTCGACCCCTCCGGTTCTATTGGGCGGCCGCTTAGTGACGCCACTGTGACGTTGAACGAACCGCTCCCTTAGAAAGGAGGCGGTTCGCCGGCTACAGCGACGTCGCTAGGCAGGTAAGTATGTGTGACAGGGACAAATGATATTGTGCGCCACGGGCAGCGATTTGCCCATGACGCACAACCGACGGGGGCAGGTGCGATCGGCAACGACATCGCTAGCAATGTCGCTGTGTGTAAAGTGGCCTTAACTATGATTTCATGAAAGTAATAAAATAATGTAATGTATTTCTGTGTTCCAAATATATAAGTAGATATGGCATTTAGATATGAGCAAACACTTGAAGTATTTTAACTATGTTTCTTAAGACTGCCAGATACCGCAAAACTGAGTAAATTTATTGAGTATCTGTCTCATTTTGACAGAGACATGCATAACAAGCATTCATAACAATTTGCTCATTAGTAACACTGACCAGCTTTCTTCAGTTATTATTTAACCCCTATCAATGCACTTGTGAATCATATCTAAAGACTCTCCAGGTACATCTTTTAGACGCAATTTAGCAAATAGTTTATCTGTGGCCGTCAGTATACTTTTTCACTGCAAATAATTTCCATCATCTCTGTATTTACCATATAGTAGTCATGTAGATTGGATAGAGAATAAGTTGCATAATGTATGATGAGAGGGAAAATAAGCCACAAAACACCTATCTATGCTTGTATGTGTGTGGTTTTGTATATGTAGGTGTGCATGCGTGTATATCAAGTGCATATATGATAATTCATGTGTGTGTGTGTCCATGCAAAAACTGCATGATTAGCATTATTTTGAAGTAATATTCTGGTAGTGGTATCTTGACTTCACATGGATATAACTTGGAGATGAAAAGACCAAAGGAACTAAAAAAATCACAATATGGTATCTATACAAGGATCACATACATACATACAAGGTCTGCATTGCGGCTCTGCAATATATAATTATGTATAATTATGATGTAAGTACAGTGCAATGAATATAGAATGATTAATCCTGTGACTTGCAGTTGACATATTCTCTGATTGGCGTTCATTACATTCTTTTTTGTTTACATCAGACCCAGACCCCTACAATATCTTCTCCCTATCTCACCTTTGCCATAGTTTGCCATTCATGTCTTTAGCTTTTCACTTTTTCAACAACCTCCCCATTCTCCACACAAACCTCCTGTTACAGGGGGACTGGCGGCTAAGGGGTACTTTGCACACTACGACATCGCAACTGCGATGTCGGTGGGGTCAAATTGAAAGTGACGCACATCCGGCGTCGCTCTCGACATCGTAGTGTGTAAAGCCTAGATGATACGATTAACGAGCGCAAAAGCATCGTAATCGTATCATCAGTATAGCGTCGGCGTAAACCATAATTACCTTGCTGCGACGGTCCGATGTTGTTCCTCGTTCCTGCGGCAGCACACATCGCTGTGTGTGAAGTCGCAGGAGCGAGGAACATCTCCTTACCTGTGTCCCAGCCGCCAATGCAGAAGGACGGAGGTGGGCGGGATGTTTACATCCTGCTCATCTCCGCCCCTCCGCTGCTATTGGCCGCCTGTCGTGTGACGTCGCTATGACGCCGCACGACCCGCCCCCTTAATAAGGAGGTGGGTCGCCGGCCAGAGCGATGTCGCAGGACAAGTGAGTGCATGTGAAGCTGGTGTAGCGATAATGTTCGCTACGCCAGCTATCACCATGATATCGCATCTGCGACGGGGGCGGGGACTATCGCACTCGACATCGCAGCATCGGCTTGCGATGTCGTAATGTGCAAAGCCCGCCTTAGGATAAAGGTGAATATCCCAATCGCCAGTCAGGGTCCAACGTGTTCCAAGATGGTAAAGGAGCTGCTGGCAACTCATAGGTCAGGCAGATAATACAGAGCTGGGTGGCTCCGAAATAATATGAACCTGATCCAAGTTAGGTGTCACTTGGACCAGGACTATTGTGAACCCTGTTCACACCACAGGATCCACACACCCAAACAAGGAACTCACCTGTTAACACCACAGGGATACTGGGGTACACTGTCCCTGTTCGTAGAGGGTACACCGAGACAGTAGGCACAGCAGCCACAGCCCAGTTCACTCCACTATGCTGCTACAATAGGACTGGAACAATAGGAGGGAAACACGGTGTCTGCCCCTAACTTGCCAAGTCACGAATATTGGCGTGACAGGTACCGGACACCTAACCCTACCTACCGCTTCCAGAACTAGTGGCTGTAGCCGCAATGTGGCTCTATGCATTTGTGTGAGCATTGTAAGACTGTGCACCATGGTGTGGTCTCCCGGCCCTTTTAACACCTAGGGTCCAATGCAATCCCAGTGTGAGTAACAATGTCGCCTCCAGGGGCCAATAGCAGATTGCCACATCATCAGTGACTTCACCAGCGGCCTCTCGGGAACCGCCACATCACTGATGACACAATGGCAGCACCGCCCCAAACACCCTGCCAGTCATCTTCTGATGACCAATGGTGGGGTGCCAGGTCATAGGGGTGGGCCTCCGCAAGCCAGTATCCACATCATCAGGACACCTGACGCTATCCAACCTATCAGGGCCTGCCACCTCACGGACGTGCCCAGTGAAGTCTGTTATGGTCAAGGGACCGCAACAGATTTTAAAAAAAAACCCATAAAAAATGATGGAAGATAATGCACAAGAGTAGTTGGAAACTTAGCTGGCTGCAATCCACAAACACAATGCACAAACACAACTAGAAGTAGCGGTGGACCGTTCCAAACCAACCTAGACGCATCGTCACCGCTGGAGAACTAACTACCTCAAAGATGAAATGGGGAATCCTGACTTGCCTCAAAATAGCCCCAAAGGAACGAGACAAGCTCCCAACATATAATTACGTTGATGTAAGAAAAAACAACACACAGATGGTAGATATAGAATTAAGCAAAGTGAGCCCCTGCTGGCTAGATACAAAAGGATAAGATAGATTGCTGGTTGCAGCCAGTTAAAACCCTAAAAAAATACCAACACCTGATAATCAAAAATTCCTTTAAAAGATCACACAAACTTTCCTCCCACTATATCAGGAACTCTTGTGCAAATAAATGAGATACAAAAAATACAAACTCTAGATCAGACAGGGAGCAAAACTCCCATTCTTGCTGGGATTAAATCATCCTCCAAACAAAGTGCAGGGAGAGCTCTTATTCTCATGCAAGAAACAAAAATGTTCATGAGAACTAATTAAATCTCAGAAGGAAAAATCAAAACTACTTATCAGGCATAGCTGCAGACCAGGATGACATGGAAATAAAACCGATGCAAAGGAACGAAAAAACCACTGAAGAAATCATTCCTGGAGAATACAAAAAATGAGCAGAAAAAAATGCAAAAACAGAACCTACAGGGAAAGGCAAAAGCCTCAAGCCTAGAGGACAAAATTCAGGACATTTTCTGATGGAGTAGAAACAATTATCACCGGCAAAGACTAGACAGAAACTGCCTTCTTAATTTCCCCCAGGCTGGACTCCATGGGCTTGCTGGAACAGCAATCATCTCATGCACCTGTCTGAGCGACAGATGCAGATTCAGACTCACTACCAGCACTAGCCACCAGAGGGAGCCCAGAAACACTCTCAGGAACAGCACCATCTCTGATGATAATCACAACACAAGTTCTTACCGGACTTAACCTCTGATGCACTAAGTGCCTGAGCATACTCAGTAGCCTGAACCACAGACTGTCTCAGAAAAAAGACTTTGCATGCTCAGTAGGCACAACACAGGACTTGGACACAGAACGAAGTGCAAGTACCTGAGCAAAGAAGCTTTTCGCACAAAGTGTGGGAGCATGCTCAGTAGCCTGAACTGAGGACTTAAGCGGGCTTTACACGCTACAATAAATCTAATGATGTGTCGGCGGAGTCACGTCATAAGTGACACACATCCGGCATCATTAGTGTTGTTGTAGCGTGTGAAACCTACGCGCGATTGCGATTGTACGAAAACACGTTGATCGCATACACGTCGTTCAAATTCTAAAAATTGAACGTCCGGTTGTTCAATGTTCCCGAGGCAGCACACATCGCTGTGTGTGACACCCCGGGAACGATGAACATATCTTACCTGTGTCCCGCCTGCAATGCGGAAGGAAGGTGGGCGGGATGTTTACGTCCCGCTCATCTTCACCCCTCCGCTTCTATTGGCCGGCTGCCGTGTGACGTCGCTGTGACGCCGAACGTCCCTCCCACTACAGGAAGAGGATGTTTGCCGCCCACAGCGAGGTCATATGGAAGGTAAGTACATGTGACGGGATTTAATCGTTTGTGCGACACGGGCAACAAATTGCCGCACATACGATGGGGGCGTGTGCGATTGCATACGAGAACGCATGTGTAATTGTAACGTGTAAAGCAGGCTTGTACTAACAAGGTGAAACACTGGAAATTGGCTCTGGCTGGGGAAAATCAGCAAGAGTATGCGCCCTAGCCACTTCTTCACACTTAGATGTAGAGGAAGAAGCAGCCAGCTGGATGACCCGAGGCACGGCCAAAAATGGCGGCCAGCGCCCGGGCATAGCAGGAACCACAGCAGGCTACTTGCGGCAAAGGCAAATGCCCCGATTTGTAATACCTCCCATCCCTACCTCTTACTGCTTCAAAAACTCAACTACACAGAAAGTACTGACAACTGATGCAGTGACTGATACTGTGCTCTGCACAATAAAAGTTAATTAATTTAGTCTACACTGAGATATTTCCCTATATTGTGCCTCATATAATAATAGTGCCTCCCTTTGTGCCCTGCGCAGAATAACTTTCACACTGTCATACAGTCTCTATGCACTAAATGAATAGAAAATTCCAGCTCACCCAATGGACACAATCTAGGACGGTGCACGGAAGGGAGACCACTCCTAAGTCCAGGTCTCTATGCACTAGTAGTTCCCAACATAGTAATAGTGCTTAGTTTTGGGATGACCGTAAAATTGTGCTTTCCTTTGTTCAGCCAGCAGTAATAGTGCCCCTAAGTGCACCCAACCAGTAATAGTACCCTTCTCTGCCACACATGTTTTCATGGTGATTATTATGTATAGCACAAACTAATGTTGTGTTCACTTAGTGTAACCTTGCATATTAAGGATTTTTTCTTAGTGTTAGCGATGGGCAGACCCGCAGATACCCAGGATCGGCGGGTTGAACTGAGTTAAAAAACAAAAACCATGGTTCCAGCACGGCACTGAAACCAGATATCTGCCTGGATGCCAGTCTCCACATAAGTCTATGGGGACGAGAATCCGATGCTTTAAGATGATAGTAGAAGAGACAGGGGGATTAGAGCAAGAGTGTTATACTTACTAGTCTCCAAGCATGACTGTAATGCTACTTCCGGGGCTGCTCATTATCCTTCATACATATGCACTGCTTCCCACACCCACCGGTGGTGTCTTTGATTGTTTGCATTCAGATGCCCTCCACTCTGTGTGACAGCGTGTCTGACTGCAACCAATCACAGACACAGTGTGCGTACCTATAGGGTAAAAATAAATAAATAAAATGTCTTAGGGGCCCCCCATATTATGATACCCAGCACAGATAAAGCATACGGCTAGAGGCTGCAGCCCCCAGCTGTGTGCTTATCTTGGCTGGGTAACAAAATGAGAGGGACGGCATGCAGCTTTTTTTTTTTTTTAAACTTAAGTAATAATTTTAAAAAACAGCATGCTGTCCTTCCCCAGTTTTGATACACAGCCATGATAAAGCTGATAGCTGGGGACTGGTTTTCTCAGGCTGAGGAGGACCCATGGTTATTGGGGCCCCCCAGCCCTAAAATAGCAGTCTGCAGCTGCACAGGATTGTTGTATCCATCAGATGTAACAATCCTGGAAATTTACCGATTGCCCTGGTTTGGTGGAAATCAGGATAATAAGGGGTTAATGACGCTCTAGATTAGTAATGGGAGGCATCTATGAGACCCACTCATTACTAATCTTTAAGTGAAAAGAAATAAAACACAAAACAGAAAAAATCCTTTATTTGAAATAAAATACAAAAAATACCCCTTTTCTCCCTTTTATTAAGCCCTAAAACAGCCAGTTCCGATGTAATCCACTTGAGGTCCAAAAAAGTTCCAGCTCTGCTACATGCATACTGAAGTCCAAGCGTGCAGGCACAGAACATGACAGCACACTGTGGGGTTCAGGCAGAGCATGACTGAGCAGCGCGATGAGCAGTGAAGTCACTCAGTTTATTTGCGGTCATAGCTGGAGGTTCCCACGATATCCCAGCTTTGACCACAGTTAAACTGACCTAAGTGATCTCATTTAACTCAGAGACCTCACCTTAAGTGAGGTCACTGAGTTCACAGATCTGCATTTCATGGCAGAAAACTGCAGTTTTCTGCCAGGAGGTGCAAATTTGGTGCTGAAATGTCTGACCAGATTTCAGCACCAAATGTGGACATAATGGCAGAAAACCACACTGAAACAGCGTCAAAACCGTTTTTGTTCATTTTCTTCCCAAGAGATGCAGATTTGGTGCTGAAATTTATACATCATATTTCTGCACCAAATCTGCATCCTGAATCCTGGCAATAAAAACACATCAAAACCGCATGCGTTATGATGCAGTTTTAATGCATTTTTTAGTCTGGGGGCCCCAATAACCATGATTCCTCCCCAGCCTGAGAATACCAGCCTTCATCTGTCGGCTTTATCATGGCTGGTTATCAAAATTGAGGGGGTCCGCAAGCTGTTTTTTTTTAATTAGTTATTTAAATAATTTTAAAATGCGGTTCCTCTTATTTTGATACACAGCCAAGATAAGCACACGGCTGGGGGCTGCAGCCTGTAGCCATAGGCTTTATCTGTGCTTGGTATTATAATATGGGGTGTGGCCCCAAAAGTAGTATAAGCGCCCCAGAAGCAGTGTTTCAGCTTTGGGGGACACTGGTAAGTATAACGCGCCTGCTTTTCCCTTTTTTTCTTTATTTTTCCTTTATTTTTTTGTACTTATCGGACTTAGGAGATCTGGATTAGTACTTGGAGCTCCCTGAGAACTCCAGGTTAGGAGTATGTGCATGGGTACTTTTAAACCCGTGCAGATCCGGACTTTACAGTCCGGGTCCGCCCATCACTATTAGTAATATGAATTCTCCCCTTACCAAGTGTAATGATGATTGGTGGAAATCATTGTATAAGGCTTCTCATCCAGTCTGTGTAGTCTGTGGCTGGCACAATTACATCACTACTTTGTGCCAGTCTATGCTGATGTTCTCTACAGGTATCTTATATTGGCTATAAGCCTTTTTAAACCAAGACTTCCAAACTGGCCCCTAATGCAGGTCAAAACAATGCCATGACTCCATCGTGCTCGTCTGAGACAATGGATTAGAAATTTGATGGTGGAACAGGGATATCCGGAGCATCATGACAAACCTTTTGGGGCTTGTACTTCGGATGCCAAGTGCTCCTGATTTCACTTATTAAGTCCACACCAAATTTCATTGCTTTATCAACATTGTATGGGTTGTATTATATCTATAGGGTTGTATACAGTATATCTATATCCTACAGAATGTAAGCCTGCCCTATAGAATGAAAGCCTGCAAGGGTCCTCTTTCCTCTGTTCCAGTCTGTCTATTGTAACTTGTAAGATTAATAAAGGTTACAAATTTTCTCCTAAGTGTTACTTTTTATATTTTAGACAGTGTTATTTTTGACCCTGCCAAAGTTTATATAGTCCATCTCATATACTGTATAGGGTCCTACGAGGCTGATGTGACAATCAACTGTAGTAAGAACAATGGCTGCTATGAGGATCTTATTCATCCAAGTTCCGAGAAGCTACAAAAAGGACTTCCATAATAGATTTCAACCACAGTAACATATAAATAAGTTTATGTGGTTCAACCTGAGATACCATAGTATGAAGCATTAGCGGTATGTATCTCAAGAAGCTTTGGCCACAAGGGTCCTTGGGCTAAAAAGTAACATTTTGAGCTGATATTGTGATTATAATCCTAACATTTTCACTTTAAGTTTCAGTAGCAATTCAACCATTAAGCACCACAGAGAGCTGGAAACGTCTGTAATGCACTACAGCCATAGCCACATAATATTCACATACAGTCATATGAAAAAGTTTGGGCACCCCTATTAATGTTAACCGTTTTTCTTTATAACAATTTGGGGTTTTGCAACAGCTATTTCAGTTTTATATATCTAATAACTGATGGACTGAGTAATATTTCTGGATTGAAATGAGGTTTATTGTACTAACAGAAAATGTGCAATCCTCATTTAAACAAAATTTGACTGGTGCAAAAAGTATGGGCACCATTATCAATTTCTTGATTTGAACACTCCTAACTACTTTTTACTGACTTACTAGAGCACTAAATTGGTTTTGTAACCTCATTGAGCTTTGAAATTCATAGGCTGGTGTATTCAATCATGAGAAAAGGTATTTAAGGTGGCCACTTGCAAGTTGTTCTCCTATTTGAATCTCCTATGAAGAGTGTCATCATGGGCTCCTAAAAACAACTCTCAAATGATCTGAAATCAAAGATTATTCAACATAGTTGTTCAGGGAAAGGATTCAAAAAGTTTTCTCAGAGATTAAACTGTCAGTTTCCACTGCGAGGAACATAGTAAGGAAATGGAAGAACACAGGTACAGTTCTTGTTAAGCCCAGAAGTGGCAGGCCAAGAAAAATATCAGAAAGGCAGAGAAGAAGAATGGTGAGAACAGTCAAGGACAATCCACAGACCACCTCCAAAGACCTGCAGCTTCATCTTGCTGCAGATGGTGTCAATGTGCATCGGTCAACAATACAGCGCACGTTGCACAAGGAGAAGCTGTATGGGAGAGTGATGCGAAAGAAGCCGTTTCTGCAAGCACGCCACAAACAGAGTCACCTGAGGTATGCAAAAGCACATTTGGACAAGCCAGTTACATTTTGGAAGAAGGTCCTGTGGACTGATGAAACAAAGATTGAGTTGTTTGGTCATACAAAAAGATGTTATGCATGGTGGCAAAAAACACAGCATTCCAAGAAAAGCACTTGCTACTCACAGTAAAATTTGGTGGAGGTTCCATCATGCTTTGGGGCTGTGTGGCCAATGCCGGCACCGGGAAACTTGTTAAAGTTGAGAGTCGCATGGATTCAACTCAGTATCAGCAGATTCTTGACAATAATGTGCAAGATTCAGTGACGAAGTTGAAGTTACGCAGGGAATGGATATTTCAGCAAGACAATGATCCAAAACACCGCTCCAAATCTACTCAGGCATTCATGCAGAGGAACAATTACAATGTTCTGGAATGGCCATCCCAGTCCCCAGACCTGAATATCATTGAAAATCTGTGGGATGATTTGAAGCGTGCTGTCCATGCTCGGCGACCATCAAACTTAACTGAACTGGAATTGTTTTGTAAAAAGGAATGGTCAAATATACCTTCATCCAGAATCCAGGAACTCATTAAAAGCTACAGGAAGCGACTAGAGGCTGTTATTTTTGCAAAAGGAGGATCTACAAAATATTAATGTCACTTTTATGTTGAGGTGCCCATACTTTTGCACTGGTCAAATTTTGTTTAAATGCGGATTGCACATTTTCTGTTAGTACAATAAACCTCATTTCAATTCAGAAATATTACTCAGTCCATCAGTTATTAGATATATGAAACTGAAATAGCTGTTGCAAAAACCCAAATTGTTATAAAGAAAAAAGGTTAACATTAATAGGGGTGCCCAAACTTTTTCATATGACTGTAATATCACAAGCCATGACCATGCTATGTATCACTATATATTTCTGAGTAAGTTATGTAACACGCTGAGACATATTCGCAAAATTATGTGTAAGTCAAATCAATTACATCAATTTCTATTAAATTGTGTAATATTCTTGAAATCGGATTGGGAAATTTAAATGAAATGGAGAAGTTATTTAAACACTAAAACGATGACTGTCTTACACAAATCTGGTGTATTGCGTGCAGCTTTCCTGGAACTTTCCTGTAGCTCTGCTTGATTCCTCTAGAGGGCAACAATGAGCAGCAGTTTGACTCAATAAGATAATGTCTCGAAATAGTGTGACTATGCTAAAAGCAGGCCAAATATACGATGCCTTAAATGTTTCTTTTTTCTTTTTCTAGTAAGATTATCACTACAAAAAGTTATTAGCAGATTAGCTGTATGGATCTATCCTGTAGTAAAGGGGTGCATCACAATAAATAAGTTAACATTAAAGGGGTAGTCTCAACTTTAGATGCTATCTCCCATCCGTGGAATATGGGTAATAACTTCTTGATCGCTGGGTGTCTGACCAATGGGAACCCCACTGATTTTGAAAACTAGGACTCTAAAGAGACCCATGTGAATGGAGTCGTGTCTGATTATACACACTACTGTTCCATTCATTTTTAGGGTGCGCTCACAGTAGCGTAGGGGTGTCAAACTTATCTTCACCGAGGACCACATCAGCATTCTGATTGCTATGAAATGGTCTCTTGAAATTGTAAAGGCCCATGCAGATCTCCATGCAACATAGTACAAGCATGGACTGCAAAGCATAAACTGGCCAGGGGCTATAAGTCAGCTGTCCCTAGGTAGTATGGCTATACGTCAGCTGTCCCTGAACTGAAGGGCTGTCTGAGTACTGTCCCTGGATAGTATGGCTATAAGGCAGTTGTTCCTCGGCTGTAGGGCTGTCTGAGAATTGTCCCTGGGTAGTAAGGCTATAAGTCAGCTGTCCCTTGGTAGTATAGCAATAAGTCAGCTGTCCCTGCATAGTAGGGCTATAAGTCAGCTGTTCCTGAGTAGTAGGGCTATTGTCATGCTGCCACCAGGGGGAGCTGGAGCCCTGCAGGGAAAGACACTACACGGAGCTGAATAAGCAAGGAGGTGCATACACAGTGTGTGCTGGTGCAGTGCCAGCCTCGGGGTGTGCGGGGGATGGTCGGGCAGGCCGGGTCATACACAGTACGGGGAGCAGGAAGACCAGAGGAACGAGCAGAGGCGGGGTCGAGGTCAGGCCAGGGTCAGTACCAGAGGAAGCAACCGAGTGGGGAGGTAGGAGAGGGGGGAACAACCGGGGCTATTGTGGGAAGGAAGGAGGTGTGACAGAGGAATGAAGGAACAACTAGGGGATGGAACACAGACAGAGAATGAGGGCACAGAGAGGGGATTGATCAGGATCCCACTTACATGGACCAGAAATCACAGGAAAGCAGCGCTAAGCTTATACCCGGCACTGATTCACCGGAGATGACAGTATTTAAAGCATCCAAGCTCCGGAAGTGAGGCCCGAGAGAAGGCTTCGCCCCCTAGCCATGTGGACAGGGAGGTGAAACCGTGACAGCTATAAGTCATCTCTCACTGGGCTGTAGGGCTATACAAGAGCTATCCCTGGGTGTTATGGCTATAAGTCAGCTGTGGCTGGCTAGATGGGCTACAAGGCAGCTGTCCCAGGGTAGTATGGCTGTAAGTCAGCTGTTCCTAGGCTGTAGGGCTGTATGAGAAATGTCCCTGGGTAGTATGGCCATAAGCCAGCTGTCCCTGAGTAGTAGGGTTATAACTCAGCTGTCCCTGGATAGTATGGCTATAAGTCGGCTGTCCCTGGATAGTATGGCTATAAGTCGGCTGTCCCTGGGCTGTAGGGCTGTCTGAGAACTGTTCCTGGGTAGTTGGGCTATACAACAGTGGTCTCTGGGTAGAAGGGCTTCACTTATTTGTATTGACTATTTGTACTGCACATTGCAGCCTCTTTATCACATGCATAGTACAAGGTGGCGGGAAATTTTTTTTACAGATGGTGCTATTTTATGTCAGACGTTATGGAAGGCAGAGAAAAGCACCTGGGTTTTACCTACAAGCCAGCTCGTGGGCCACATAAAATGATGTGGAGGGTTAAATTTGGCCCTGAGGCCTTCAATTTGACACCTCTTCACTAGAGTATAAAATATTGGTCCAATATTCATCCAGAATAGAAAAGTAAGACAATTATTTTCTCACTTGTCATCCGTTTGCAATCCATTTTTGTCTCAGCAGCTATTATTCAACAATCATTTACAGGACCATTTACAGTGTTCTATAATATAGAATGGCAATATAGCTGTAAAAAACGGATGTCACAAGGATGGAGTCTTGTCCTATCTAGACATACACTCACAACTTCTTGCAATTTTTTTCTCAGGCTGAATACAGCTGAGAAAAAAAAATCACGGATCTGCCCTACCTCATTGAATAACAAGGGTCCGAGTGCAATCCCCTTTTTTCTCGAGTTGCACGCTAGTGTGAGCGAACCCTTAATGGCAGTGCCGAAGACCCGCTGAGCTCCATTCACACAAAGATCTCCAGAGCCCCTGCTCTTATGATCAGTGGGACCCTAGTGACTAGAACCCTAGCGATTGGGAAATGTATATATTGAACTGAATGTGACTGATGTAACGTTTCATTTACCCTGCGGTGGTGCTGTGGCGATGTTGAACACTTGTTACTTGTTTGCAGAATTTTCTTATACTCTGTCTTGACTCTAAATAGTATTGTAAAATAATCTAAGCAAAAATAATATTCTTATTGAATGCTGATGTGAAATATATTTATTTCTAAAAAATTAAAAATGTAAAAAGTAGTTCAGTTCTTAAATTGTATAGCAATTTCATGTTAGTACTGATTTACAGCTCTTAGAATGCTAGTTCTGATCACACAAGAGCATCCGACACTGACTTTGACCTTTATGACTGTTATGCTATAAGGGTATGTTCACACATCATCTTTTTCTATTGTGTTTTGAGCAGATCTGCTAAAAAAAATGTCATGGGGAAAGCTAAAAAGATGAATGATTTTGTGGAAATTTTGCTTAAAAAAGCACTATTTTTTTTTATAATGTTTAATAAATTTAAAAAAAATGTTTGGATAACGGCAGTAAAAAGAAGCCCTCAAAACACTGAGAAAAGCTAATAAAACACCAGTGGAAAAATATGTTGAAAAGTGCTCAGGAAATGACCAATAATTGGTAAAAAAAAAAGGTTTACAAAACTAGAGAAAAGGAACGATTCCTGAAACATCTGTTGGTAAACACATTTTTTACTTCTGTAAAAAGACGCACTGTGAACATACTTTAATAAATTCTTTTGAAGGTATTCAGATACATGAGGTCTCTTCAGGGTTGAAGTTGTTGGTGGTGCACAGGTTTTGGGATCTGATGTCTCAGAGGACTCAAATATCCCTATGTTACATAAGAAGACTTAAGGGCGCTTTACACGCTACAATATATCTTACGATGTGTCGGCGGGGTCACGTCGTAAGTGACACACATCCGGCATCGTAAGTTACATTGTAGTGTGTAACAGCTACGTGTGATTGCGATTGAACGGTAAAACGTTCATCGCATGCACGTCGTTCAATTCCCAAAAATTGAACGTCAGGTTGTTCATCGTACCCGGGGTAGCACACATCGCAGTGTGTGACACCCCGGGAACGATGAACAGATCTTACCTACGTCCTGCGGCTCCCGCCGGCTATGCAGAAGGAAGGAGGTGGGCGGGATGTTTACGTCCCGCTCATCTCCGCCCCTCCGCTTCTATTGGCCGGTTGCCGCGTGACGTCGATGTCACTCCCATTCCAGGAAGTGGATGTTCGCCGCCCACATCGAGGTCGTATGGACGGGTAAGTAAGTGTGACGGGGGGTTATTCGTTTGTGCGACATGTTCAACAAATTGAACGTGCCGCACATACGATGGGGGCGGGTACGATCGCATACGATATCGTATGCTGGATCGTAAGGTGTAAAGCAGGCTTTATATGTTAAAAATGGCATATTGTTAGTTAAGGGTTCCCAGGTACAGATTTTGTATTGGGACCAACAAACTTAACAGGGCTGTCTCTGAAAAGTGGTACATAGGATACCTGGTCCTTGCTGACTGTGTGGTCTTCGACAATGTGGGCTAGGGACCCCTGCAGGCCACATACTGCACTTGGTATGTGCTGGCCAGGACTGGATGACGACTCACACGCACAATGACACCACGTATTCACACTTTCAGCCACAACTCTTTACTGGATGTATCATTGTCATACACAACTTTACACTACAGATAGTGGGCACATATCTCCCACAAAGTTACATTTTCACTTTGCATTACAAGACACAGTTCAACTGCTCTAGGGGTTGCATCAATCTAACCAGGTCAGCAAGTTCCAGTGCAACTGAGTACAGCGTTACAGTGTACACTGTGACAGTCACCTTTCCTTCCTGCAGTCCCACATCCAGTCTCCTCAGGAGTCCCATAATGGCTGGAGTAAAGTTTTGTACAGCCAGACATCTAGCAGGACTCCACTAGGTTGGTTGACTACACCACACGACTGTAGAGGTTAACCCAGTACCTTGACAATTAAGGTGCCTGGTCACTAGTGTCCCAGACTAGTAGAAGTTACCCTGTAGTTTGACAGTTAAGGGGTCTGGCTATAAGGATCCCGTCCTCGGGCTCCTATAGCCTTGAGTTGTTCACACCCAGTGTCTCTGGCATCTCTCAAGATTCATGCTAACTTGCCTTCTGTCTCCTTTGCTCCATTGCCACAAACCACCCACTGTATGCAACCTGCCTATTACATTTGCTTACTTACTCCTTCCAGAATAAACCATCCTTTCCCTGTCAGCTGACCCCTCCTTTGGTAGGCTAGTCCCAACACGTAACTTTTTCTGTCCCTGTGGTCTGTTGTTGGGCAGACTTAATCTTTTACCTACATTTCTACATATTAGACATTCATTACATTATCAACACTGCTACATTACTATGCATATTACCGTTGCGGTGGCTGGGCTGGTGCTGTGGCGGCTGTGTGGGGTCTGCGGAGGCTGTGCGTGGTCTGCAGAGGCTGTGCGGGGTCGGCGGAAGCTGGTGCTGCGGTGGCTGATGCTGGGGTGGCTGTGTGGAGTCTGTGACGATTGGTGCAGCTGTGCAGGGTCTGCGGCAGATATGTGGGGTCTTCGGTGACTGGTGTTGGGACAGCTGTACGTGGATTTGCGGCGGTTGGCATGCGGCTATGCGGGGTCTCTGGCGGCTGGTGCTGGGGAAGCTGTGCTGGGTCTCCGGCGGCTGGACTGGCACTGTGGGGTGGGCGGTGAGGACTTCAAATAATGCCGCCCGAAGTGTGCGTATGGGCAGATGGAGCTCTCGGCTCAAGCGCTCATCTGCGCACATGCCCCCTCCGGCCCATTGGTCTCCAGCAGCTGACTTAAGGAAAATGGCACCCGGAGGTGACTCTTTCGCAGATGAGATCTTGGCTTTCCGAGAGCTCAATCTGCGCTGACTTCGGGTGGCATTTCTTTGAAGCCTTCACCGGCCGCAGCCACAGCCCGAGCCCCAGTACTGCTTCTCCAGCACCAGCACAGCTGCCCCAGCCTCCGCCGCAGCCCCTGCCTCCTGTGACTCCCTCTGGTAAGACACCACTGGATATTTTTTTTTTTACTTTTTTTGCTCTGAATTTTGGGTGTGTCTTATAAATCAAAAAATACGGTATGTTCTGTCTTCTATTCATTAAATAGGATAAGGGTAATATCGTTCGTTGCCCACAAGAGGTCACTGTTGGCTTTCTTATGTTTTCCTCATACCTCTCTACAGTATTTCTGTGGTTTTGAGCCTGTTGCTTTAAGGAAAAGATACTTCCTTGGACTGCCCCTTTTTCCCTTCCCTTACTGAGTTGGAGACGCAGATGTCTTGATGCCTCCATAGGATTCAGAGGTGCTATGGTTGGCTCCAGTACCTTTTCTTCAATCGTTCCTCCTGACTAATGGATCCCGGTAGGAATCATTGTACTAGACTACATATTTGTGTTGGAATATGTGTACAGTTGTTATGTAGGCACTGTGAAGTGGCAGTGGATCTACTCAGATTGCATAGGCTGTGATACATGCAGAGCAGGTGTAGGGCAGCTTCAGCAGTGTAAATGTTGTGTTCAGTCATATGCATTGCTCTCTATGTTATGCAGATTCTGTAAATACCAGTACTACTATGTATGTCATTCTGTTATTTGTGATATGCCTGTACTGATATGGATTTGTATCTTTTGTTATAGTTTTTACCAATCAATCATCCATTTCTTATGATCATCCACCTATCCATCATCATTTAATAAATAAAGACTTAAAGGCAACACAGTCTGTTTATTGAAACAGTGGATGAAGGTTAGCTGTATGCCGGAGTCCACACAGCTCACACGTGGACGAAGGCAGAACAGTAAAAACGGGCTGCTGGTCGCAGGCAGCGATTGTACGAACTGTACGGGACAGCTAACACCCACGCTACACGGCACACGGGTACTACAGCAGCCGCCATACAGCTACATAGAACAAGAGCGCAGTCCAGCTCCAGTAAAGATAGCCGGTCGCAGGCTGTAGTACGGGACCGCTAACATCCACGCTGTACCGCATATGGATGTCGCAGCAGCCACCATACAGCCGCAGTGACTAGACCGCAGTACGCCAGAAACCACCATTCCACTCTCCACCACGCGGAAGGCCGTCCGCAAATAGACTCTGTTTCCCGCTAAAATAGTCTGCAGCCAAGTGCACAATGTCTGTCAGCCGAGCGTCTTCCCTGAAGACAAGGTCACGGGCAAGCTCTACTAAGTCCTCAATTAGGGAGCTTGCTGCCGTCGCCCGCGCTGAGGCCGAAGCAGCTAAAGTGAGGTCCTCCTTCGCCGAACAGGAAATGCAACTCAAACTAAAGCAGACAGAGAGTGCACGTCTGCAAGCGGAGCAAGAAGCAGAGAATGCACGTCTGCAACTGACTTTAGAAAGACTTGCCGTAGAAAAGGAGACAGCGGCCGCAATAGCCAAGGCAGAGTTCCTGGAAGCGACAGAGCACCCCGAAGAAAGACGCAGCGATGTTCTTAGGCCGGACCTAGACCAGCAGGATCCAGCACAGCGCGTCGCAGAATACGTCTACCAATACTCCAGGATAGATGACAGCTCAGATGTGCTTCACCGAACAGACTACGCAGACTGCCAGCCATCCAACCTCGAATTACACCGCTTCAAGCAAGAGAGTGTACAGCACGAGGAGGTTCACCAAAACTACTATCCCACAGAGCGGAAGATACAACTACCATTTTACCACAAAGAGACACCTTTCTCTCCGGGGAGGTACTATGCTGACTTTCCGAAGGCGGAAACACCCTACAGGTATGGTGATACACCACACAATAGACATGACCATACACCGGCTCGCACCAGCACTGACCAAGCCACCATGGACTTTGCAAAGTTCTTTGCTCGTCGAGATCTGGTCACAAAAGGACTTGTAAAGTTCAATGATCGTGCCGAGAATTATAGGTCGTGGCGAGCCTCGTTCCAGAACACCATAAGAGGTTTGGACCTTTCTTGTAGTGAGGAGTTAGACATCCTGGTAAAATGGCTTGGTAGTGAATCGGTAGAACAAGCCAAAAGACTAAGAGACATTAACATTAAAAACCCACCCAAAGGTCTACACTTGGTGTGGAAGAGACTTGATGAATGCTATGGGTCCATAGAAGTTATTGAAAATGCTTTGTTTAAAAGAATTGATGACTTCCCTAAGATAGGACCCAAAGGCTTTCAAAGGCTAAGAGAGCTAAGTGATCTGTTAGTGGAGTTACAGGTTGCCCAAGAGGAAGGAGATTTGCCCGGATTGGCATTCTTGGATACTGCTAGGGGTGTCAATCCAATAGTGCAAAAACTTCCTTACAATCTACAAGAAAAGTGGGTCTCACACGGTTCACGGTATAAGCAAACACATAACGTGCCATTCCCTCCTTTTGTTGTATTTGTAGATTTTGTAGCTCAGCAAGCTAAAATCAGAAATGACCCTAGTTTTGATTTTACTCTGTCGTGTACCACTGCCCCCGGTGTCAAACCCAGTAGGACACCCGTGGCAGTCCACAAAACTAACATTGTCTCCTCAGGTCCTGCTCACAAAGAGAGTAAGCATCCTCCAGAAGAGAACAAACCCCAGGATATCAGTAAACAGTGTCCTCTACACCGGAAACCACATCCTCTGCTAAAATGCAGAGCCTTCAGGGAGAAGTCTCTAGAGGATCGCAAAGGCTTCCTCAAGGAATACAACATCTGCTTCAAATGCTGTGCTGCAACATCGCACATGGCCAGGAACTGCGAAGCTAGTGTGAAGTGTGCAGAATGTGACAGCACGGATCACAATACAGCCTTACACCCTGGACCACCTACACAAGTGTTGCCGCAAGCAGAAGAACACGATGGAAAACAGAAGAACACTGATGAAGACACCACGGTGGTTACCTCTCAATGTACGGAGATCTGTAAAGGACTCACAGGAGGAAGGTCCTGTTCGAAAATCTGCCTTGTCAGAGTCTACCCAGCAGGCCGTAGGGACAAAGCAATTAAGGTCTATGCGATCTTGGACGACCAGAGCAACAGATCTCTTGCCAAGTCCATCTTCTTCAGCAGTTTCAACATTGCGGGCCCCGGTTCTCCCTACTCCTTGAAGACATGTTCAGGCACCGTTGAGACGGCGGGGAGGAAGGCAACCGGATACAAGGTGGAATCCATAGATGGCCAGACCTGCCTATCATTACCTACCATACTGGAGTGCAACCAGATTCCTGACAACAGGTCCGAGATACCTTCACCAGAGGTAGCAGCTCATCACCCCCATCTGAAGCGTATAGCTCACCTGATTCCAGAACTGGACTCAGAAGCTCCAATAGCCTTACTCCTTGGAAGAGACATGCTACGTGTGCATAAGGCTAGAGAGTCCATTAACGGCTCCCAGAACGCTCCATATGCGCAGAGACTTGACCTAGGATGGGTCGTAATAGGAGATGTCTGTCTAGGAGGAGCACACAAGCCAGCCTCAGTCAACAGTATGCTCACCAACACACTAGAAAATGGACATCCGTCTTTCTTCCGACCATGTCACAACAGTCTGTTGGTAAAGGAATTACCAAGCAGTACTCCTCTGCCATGTCCTTTCGCAGTTCCTTCCAACGAAGACCACGCTTGTGAGGGCGAACAAGACCACATAGGCTGTACAGTCTTCCACAGGACCAAAGAGGACAACAAAACAGCAATGTCCATAGAAGACAGGATGTTCTTGGATATCATGGACCAAGAAATAACCAAAGACAAGTCGAACAGCTGGGTGGCACCCTTACCATTCCGACCACGGAGACAACGCCTACCCAACAACAGGGAACAGGTCTACAGTCGATTTGTCTCCCTCAGACACAAGCTCAAGAAGTCTCTCGAGGCCTTGACCGATCGTCATGTGAACCGACCATACGCTCCTGTGCCATCCACAGAAGTCAAGTCTCAAAGACTTTGTATCTTCTGCGATGCATCAGTCAAAGCAATCGCAGCAGTAGTATACCTTAAAACCACCGATGTGAATGAACAGATCCATATTGGTTTCGTCATGAGTCGGACAAAACTGGCGCCACTCCGTGAACACACGATACCTAGACTGGAACTCTGTGCTGCCGTCCTTGCAGTAGAGCTGGCTGAACTTATCTCAGATGGAATGAATCAGGAGATCAAAGATGCAGAGTTCTACACTGACAGCAAGGTGGTACTAGGATACATCTGCAACGAAACACGACGCTTCTATGTCTACGTCAGCAACCGGGTATTGAGAATAAGAAGATCAACTCGCCCTGATCAGTGGCATTACGTATCTACTCATCACAATCCCGCCGACCATGCGACTAGATCCGTTGCACCAAGTCACCTTAAGGACACTACATGGTTCACAGGCCCTGCCTTCCTGTACCGAACAACATCCTACATCAGCAGGCCCGATACATTCGAACTGGTGGATCCAGATGTCGATGAAGACCTTCGTCCTCAAGTGTCAGCTCTTCATACAGTGGTTTCAGGACGTCACCTCGGATCTCATCGGTTCAGTAGATTCTCAACTTGGAACTCACTTGTTAGAGCCATCGCTTTTTTACTACACGTGACTCAGTTTTACAAGTCCGAACTACCAACAAATCAGAGATGCAGTAAAGGTTGGCATCACTGCAAGCATGCGTTTACTGCTCCCAACCTAGAGAAAGCCAAGATTACAATACTCCATGTTGTACAAAATGAAGCCTACAACAAGGAGATAGACAATCTCGACAAAGGACTACCCATTCCAAGAGACAGTGCGTTGAGGAAACTCGACCCGTTCATTGACAAAGATGGGCTGCTGAGAATAGGTGGCCGCATTCAAGAAGCTAAGGTAGAAGTCTCAGAGAAACACCCGGTAATAATTCCCGGACGTCATCATGTCACAACCTTGCTTATTCAACATCATCACATCTTGGTGAGACATCAAGGTCGTTTGTTTACCGAAGGGAGTCTACGAACGGCTGGACTATGGATAGTCGGAGCGAAGAGAAGCGTGAGCAAACTCATCTTCAACTGCGTTACGTGTCGCAAACTTCGTGGCATGTTTCAAAACCAGAAGATGGCTAATCTTCCACCTGACAGGCTCAGTACTGAACCCCCTTTCACCAACGTTGGACTGGATGTGTTCGGCCCCTGGTCCGTAGCTACAAGACGCACTAGGAAGGTCCATGCCGAAGCAAAGTGTTGGGCAGTTCTATTCACCTGTTTGTCTGTCAGAGCTGTTCATATCGAAGTAATAGAATCTATGGACACTTCAAGTTTCATAAATGCACTTCGACGCTTCATCGCTATCAGAGGCCCTGTGAAGCACATTCGTTCTGATAGAGGCACGAACTTTATTGGAGCAGCAAGAGAACTCCAAATCCCTTCCAATCTAGACATTACAAATGTAGAGAGGTACCTAGGTGAGCAAGGATGCACCTGGACCTTCAACCCGCCACACTCTTCGCACATGGGAGGCACCTGGGAAAGAATGATAGGAATCGCACGCAAGATTCTAGATTCTATCCTCTTGCAAGCAAACACCAGACTTACCCACGAAAGCTTGACTACGTTCTTGGCCGAAGTTACAGCTATCATGAATGCTAGGCCATTGACAGCTCTTTCTGGAGATTCTGGAGACTCAACAGTTCTTACTCCTGCCATGTTACTTACACAGAAAACCTGTGTCCCAGGAGCTCCACCTGGAGAATTCACCGAGAAAGACCTCTACAGAAGACAATGGAGGCAAGTACAAAACGTGTCCAATGCCTTTTGGGACAGATGGAGGAAACAATATCTCTCCACTCTGCAAACCAGAACAAAATGGCAGAAAGACCATCCAAACATCAGACTTGGCGATGTGGTACTTGTAAAGGACAGTCAATCACACCGAAATGAGTGGCCACTCGGCCTAGTCACCAAACCCTTTCCCAGCAAGGATGGGAGAGTACGCAAGGTAGAGGTCAGAGTGAGCAAGCGCGGAGAGAACAAACTGTTCACCAGACCAGTCACTGAACTTGTGTTGTTGTTATCCCCTCAGGAGTCCAATAGTGGCATTGGTTAACGCCAAGCGGGGAGTGTTCTGTCTTCTATTCATTAAATAGGATAAGGGTAATATCGTTCGTTGCCCACAAGAGGTCACTGTTGGCTTTCTTATGTTTTCCTCATACCTCTCTACAGTATTTCTGTGGTTTTGAGCCTGTTGCTTTAAGGAAAAGATACTTCCTTGGACTGCCCCTTTTTCCCTTCCCTTACTGAGTTGGAGACGCAGATGTCTTGATGCCTCCATAGGATTCAGAGGTGCTATGGTTGGCTCCAGTACCTTTTCTTCAATCGTTCCTCCTGACTAATGGATCCCGGTAGGAATCATTGTACTAGACTACATATTTGTGTTGGAATATGTGTACAGTTGTTATGTAGGCACTGTGAAGTGGCAGTGGATCTACTCAGATTGCATAGGCTGTGATACATGCAGAGCAGGTGTAGGGCAGCTTCAGCAGTGTAAATGTTGTGTTCAGTCATATGCATTGCTCTCTATGTTATGCAGATTCTGTAAATACCAGTACTACTATGTATGTCATTCTGTTATTTGTGATATGCCTGTACTGATATGGATTTGTATCTTTTGTTATAGTTTTTACCAATCAATCATCCATTTCTTATGATCATCCACCTATCCATCATCATTTAATAAATAAAGACTTAAAGGCAACACAGTCTGTTTATTGAAACAGTGGATGAAGGTTAGCTGTATGCCGGAGTCCACACAGCTCACACGTGGACGAAGGCAGAACACGGTATATGGTACATAATATATTACTCTATCACAACATACATTAGACAGAAACACATCATATTATCAATACTTATTACACTCTACATCCCAGTACAATACAATACTGAATGAATTAATGAATTAATTAATGAAGTCATTACACTTCACATACCACAATATATGCAAAAGACGCAAGACATTATTCACATCACACAACATTGACGCGATTGTTGTCTTTAGGTGCAGGAACTCGACCACCATTGTCCACCACCACTCTTAGGCGGGCTTTGCACACTACAACATCGCAGGTGCGATGTCGGTGGGGTCAAATTGAAAATGACGTACTTCCGGCATCGCATGCGACATCGTAGTGTGTAAAGATGATACGATTAACGAGCGCAAAAGTGTCGTAATCGTATCATCGGTGCAGCGTCGGCGTAATCCATAATTACGCTGACGCGACGGTCCGATGTTGTTCCTCGCTACTGCGGCAGCACACATCGCTGTGTGTGAAGTCGCAGGAGCGAGGAACATCTCCTACTGGCGTCACCGCGGCTTCCGTAGGATATGCGGAAGGAAGGAGGTGGGCGGGATGTTTACATCCCGCTCATCTCCGCTCCTCCACTCCTATTGGCCGCCTGCCATGTGTGACGTCGCTGTGATGCCGCACGACCTGCCCCCTTAATAAGGAGGCGGGTCGCCGGCCAGAGCGACGTCGCAGGACAGGTGAGTCCATGTGAAGCTGCCGTAGCGATAATGTTCTCTACGGCAGCTATCACAAGGATATCCCAGCTGCAACGGGGGCGGGGACTATCGCGCTCGGCATCGCAGCATCGGCTTGCGATGTCGCAGCGTGCAAAGTACCCCTTACATTTCTTCTGACACATTTGTGGCAAAATTATAGGATAATGTCCTATAAATGGACGAGCACCACTCTCCATGTATTTTTCTGTCAAATCTGAAAATTGTTTTGTTGAGCAAGGGATATCTATATATATAATTGCCTTATTCTCTGTCTGTCTGTCTGTCTTGCTCCAAAATTGTGTCGTTACAGTGACAGTGTCGTTACAGTGACAACCGTTGGATTGGCCGCTGGGCTCGGCCTGGCCTCGCCCCCCCACACGGATTGGCCGCTTGCCTCGGCCTGGCACCACCCCCCGCATAGATTAGCTGCTCGCCCCGGCCCTCTGCACGCATCGCCCGCTCTGGCACGCCCCTTCCCCCGAATTCAAACAAAGCCGCGACTCCCAGGTGACTGCTGCAGTGCACTCCCAGAAGTCCACACTGGCAACCCAGCCCAGACATAACCTTGCGATGCTGGGATCGTGACGGAGCCGGTGTACGCTGGTAACCATGATACACATCGGGTAACTATAGGAAGCGCTTCCCTTAGTTACCCGATGTGTATCATGGTTACCAGCGTACACCGGCTCTCGGTACACATGTGCAGGGAGCCGGCATACGCTGACACCTCGCCCACTCGGCCCCGCCCCCAGCACACATTTGCCTGCTCGGCCCCTCCCCCGGCACACGTTGGCACGCTTGGCCCCGCCCCCGGCGGCCCGCTTGGCCCCGGCACACGTTGGCCCGCTCGGTCCCGCCCCCAGCACATGTGGGCCCGCTCAGCCCCACCCCCAGTGGCCCGCTCGGCCCCGCCCCTGGTGGCCCACTCGGCCCCACCCCCGAAACACGTTGGCTCGCTCGGCCCCGCCCACGGCACACGTTAGCCCACTAGGCCCCGCCCCGGCACACGGGCACCTATACACCAACCCCCCAGGACTACTCCTCCCATTATACTCCTCTTTCCCCAGGACCACTCCTCCCATTATACTCCTCTTTCCCCAGGACCACTCCTCCTTTTATAGTCCTCCTATTATACTCCTCTCTGAGTATAATAGGAGGACTATTATAGCATGGGGGATGGAGCACGATGGGGGGGTGCGCAGCATGGGGGATGGAGCACAATGGGGGGTGCGCAGCATGGGGGATGGAGCACGATGGGGCATGCGCAGCATGGGGGATGGAGCATGATGGGGGGTGCGCAGCATGGGGGATGGAGCACGATGGGGGTGCGCAGCATGGGGGATGGAGCACGATGGGGGGTGCTCAGCATGGGGGATGGAGCACGATGGGGGGGTGTGAAGCATGGGGGATGGAGCATGATGGGGGGTGCGCAGCATGGGGGATGGAGCACGATGGGGGGTGCGCAGCATGGGGGATGGAGAACGATGGGGGGTGCGCAGCATGGGGGATGGAGCATGATGGGGAGTGCGCATCATGGGGGATGGAGAACGATGGAGGGTGTGCAGCATGGGGGATGGAGCATGATGGGGGGTGCGCAGCATGGGGGATGGAGCACGATGGGAGGTGCGCAGCATGGGGGATGGAGCACGATGGGGGGTGCGCAGCATGGGGGATGGAGCACGATGGGGGGTGCGCAGCATGGAGGATGGAGCAAGATGGGGGTGCGCAGCATGGGGGATGGAGCACGATGGGGGGTGTGCACCATGGGGGATGGAGCACAATGGGGGGTGCGCGGCATGGGGGATGGAGCACGATGGGGGGTGCGCAGCATGGGGGATGGAGTACGATGGGGGATGTGCAGCATGGGGGATGGAGCACGATGGGGGTGCACACTTCCCCCCAAAACACACACACACCGCGACACTCGCACCGCACAACACACCACACACACACTGGGAACCACAAACACCACCCTACACAGACACCCACACACACAGACAATGCCGCACACACACTACACCCAACACACAAACACAGCTGCATACACAAATATACGCACATACCGCGCAACACACACACATTGCACAAAACATACCTCCCCCCAAAACACACACACGCACCCCACACCCACACAAACCGTGCAACACACACAGCACCACACTCAGACAACACTGCAGACACACAGTGCTCCACAAACAACGCAACACACAAACAACACCGCTCTCACACACCCCCACACCCAGAAAACACCCAGAACATTTACAGCGCCCTACACAAACACTTGGCAACTACACACAACAACATCTATATAAATAACAAAAATCATACATTAACTATACAATATGTAAATTCTAGAATACCCAATGCGTTAGAATCGGGTCACCTTCTAGTAATTATATAAAGTTATAATATAATTCAATAGATAGGGTGGCAGGGTTATAGACAGTGATGAGGGAGATGTAGGTGTGTTGCAGCATCGAGGACAGCTTTGTGGGTAAGAGTGATAAGTTTCAATTGTATTCTAAAGTAGAAGGGCAACCAGGGCAGTGACTGGCACAGAGTGTAGGCAACGATGTAGCAGCTAGGCTGAACGAAAAATGAAAAATATGGCTTTCACCATTAGTTGGAGGCAGAAGAGGGGCTGTATCAAAAAATATATGGGTCCTCTTTTGCTTTCCGGTAGCTCATTATAATGCACAATTTCATCAGCTTTGAAAATGGAAGTGGGCCACTTTACCTTTTGAGCCCCTGTGTGGTCGCACAGATTGCACCAATGATATGTCCAACCCTGGTTACCATATCAAAAAACAATAAATATGTCACAAATCAGTATATCTATATCTTGAGAGGTCAAGTAGTTAGATGTCAAGTGAGGTCCTAAATGGTTTAAGGCCTAAGCCACACGGCATGAAAATCGTACCGAGTGGAGTGCGATAAAACATCGCATTCCACTCGGACCAATATTAACCTATGTGTTAGCACCCATGAGCGATTATTTTCTCGGCCCCAATCGGACCGAGAAAACAATCGCGACATGCTGCGATTGTAATGCGAGACTCTTTCTCTCGCACCCATTCAAGTCTATGGGGCGAGAGAAAAATCGAACTGCACCCGCGGTACACCGATGTACCGCAAGTGCAGTGCGAGAATGGCAATAGCCGGCTACAGAGGCCGGCCCGCCCCTCCACAGCACTGGCCCGCCCCTCCTCAGAGCCGGCTTGATCGCATGATCGGACGTCAGCCGCAGGGACACTCGCAGGACACTCGGCTCCCGCTGTGCTGCCAGCGTGAGCCGAGTGTCATGCGAGGATTGCATTAGTCCCCGTGTAGCCCTGGCCTAACAATGTCTCTCACTACTTGTGGAAGGTAAAGCCCCCATGCACTCCCTTTTCAACTTAGATGGATCTTCTGCTGATCATTCAGCCAGCAGGAACTCGGTGCTCTCTCCCATACACAGGAGCACTTGGTCTGACTGGTAGTGGCTGACTGGTAGTGGCTTATCTCTAGGAAACAATACGATCAGCAGACTAAAATCTGACATACAGAATCCTTAACTTTCCTGACAATCAATTGTCGGAGCTCCCATACATATTATACTGGAGGTGGAACTGGTGGACTTAACTGTGGTTATCAGATAATGGGCCTATTAGTATGTCAGCCTTTTACCTTGTCATGTAAACAGACATCTGCTGTTAGCAACAGAAACAAGAGAAAAGGAGGAAAGATAAGTGATCTCAAAAATCAAATCAAAACAGTGAAAAAAGTCTAATTCTGAATATGAAAACTTGCTACATTGTTGATCAATATTTGTTTTTACAAATCCAAAGAATATTTATGGGCTGTCTGCATTTCTACAGCCAAAAATATACAACTAAAAATAAGTTGCAACTTATGTTTCATGTTTTTTTATCTCAATATTCAAAGTACAAAATATTAATAGTCCTCATCCTAATGCAATCAATAAAAAAGAATCTATAAATGTCTGACATTAGACAGTTTCCAGCACAGCTATGACATGCAGATATGTGGCGCACACTCCGGTAAGAAATCATTCACGGTAGTCATATTCTGTTATTGGAAGAATTATGGGATAATAGAGATCAGGATAAGATTTCCACCCAGGAAGACTTCCCAAAATGGAAGGACTGTATTAATGTACATTAGTTAATGTGATCTAAAAATAAAATGACCTCAAATGCAATCACGCACATGTTCAGCTCAACCTCATCTTTCACAATAAAAACTAAAACTAGCAACCGACTACCCCTAGTAAATATCCTATTGTCAGTTGTGGTAAGGATTTACTGTTCTTAGCTCAATATACAGAATGGTCCAGATAACAGCTTGGTCAGCAGTTTCTGCTTTTTGCTTTCTGTCAGCGTAATGCTTATTCAGCAATTGATTACATAACAATGTCGCTCACTTGGCTTTTTACTTGCTGCCATGTTTTCCTAGTCTGTGACAATGAAATAGAGAATATTCTATACATAAAGATGGCTGAATTTCCGAACACAACTTACCGATGGGAGAGCATGGCTCTGATTATAGAGACTGCTCCATGAAGAAAAAGTATGCAAATTAGTTCTCTCCTATAATGAAACAACTATCTCACAAGTGCCCACTATTGGAGATAGCTATCAAACATGAGTCAATCTTTTCGAATTTGAAGTCGTAGGCGTCACCAAATTTTTTTATGAATCATGTTCACACCCCAAGTACTTAATTTGCCCTAAAAAGACACTTTAAACACTCTCCTAAGTCCGAAGTGGCTAAGCACCATATCTAACTCGTTTTGTGCTGTTTAGCACAAACACAGCCTTAGTAATGATAAGGTGATCTCAACATACACAGCTGGGGATACATGGATGATATTTTTTCTTCACTGTTTTGTCACATGCTATCTATAATGTTTATTCAGTGATACATTCTCTCATTATCCAGTTTCACCATAAAATAGCTGCTGCATTCCCTGCCTCTGTTTTTACACAGGCTATGACAGTCCCTCCTGATTGGCTTTGCTTTAACATGTGATATGGCTGAAAGGCATTATGGGTGAGCTAGCGTGGCTATGATCAAGGTCATTTGAGCTTTAATTGACTGATGGGTGGTGCAATTTTCTGCATCAAATCAATTCACTTAGTGCCTACTCAAATAAGCCAATCTCTGACACTTTAATGAGCATTAAAACATGACTAGGGATATTTGCCTAAACAGACATCAATTTACATACAGCTTTTGAGGTCCTTACCTCTCATCAGTGCAGAATAGAGTTTAGATGCTTGAATAAGATTGTTTTTTTGAGGTGTGCCGCCCCCGCATCAGCAGCCGGGCTGCTCGGATCCGGATGCGCGGTGGCTCGAGGGGTCTCCGGACCCGAGGATCTGGGTCGTGCGGCCACTCAAATAAAAGGGGGAGTATTTACATGGGGCTGTTTGATTAAAGTTCGTGACGCTACCCATGGTGTGTGGTAAGGGTGATGTACCACCGCTGCAGCTGGGAGTACCCGGTTGCGATGGTGTGGGCAGCCAGGTGTTTAACCCCTCCACGGGTAGGGGGGAATGCCCCGAGACTCGGTGATGATGTCGGGGAGGTGCCGTCGGGCCGGTAAAGATTAATTGCATACTCACTCAGTCCAATAACGCTTATGCTAACAACCGTGGTAAACCAAAGTTCTTGATGCCACTGCAGCAGGGAGGGAGCACGCCTGGATCCCGTGCCTGTTGGTGTTGCTTGTTAGCCTGTTACCTTAACCTTGGCACCTCTTTTCTGTAGTTGGCCCCTTTTAGCATAGGACTAAACGGGTCCCACTCACTAGCATGGCTAACTGGGTGAGCTTGCTCTTAGGGTTCACGTTTGGGATTTTCTGGACTATGTAGTGGGAAAGTCCTATACCGCTCGTTGCGCTAGTACCCCGATTTTGGAGCGGGTGGAGAATAGATCTTGAAGGCTCCGTCCTTGGGTAAATTACCAGGACTCCTGAAGCTACTTCCTGGCCTAGGGTCCACGTACCCCGTCGTGCCCTGGCCCCTGCCCGGGGATGGCACAAGGCCACCGGCTGTCCTCCTCGACAATCCGTTCACCTTGTCACGATCCCCTGCGACCGGGGTTCAGCTCCTACCAGGCCCAGACCAACGTCTGCCACCTAGTAGTTTACGGAGCCCAGCTCCGGCCCTCTCCTCTAGAGAGTCACTCCACAACTGACTGTCCCATGACACTCCTGACCTCCCCTTCAACCAACCCCCCAAGTGGTTGACCCTATTCCCTTCAGGCTGCCCATTGATGTGTCTGGTGGGTGTGGTGCAGAGTGTTTCTAGGGTTTTGATTAGCTTGTTCTTAGCAACACCAAAGGTCAGGGATCCGTAACCAAGGAGGAGGTGGACACTGTGCAGAAGGGCATATTGCACAATACCCTGTGACGACCTGATAGGTCAGGGCATCACAGATGTAATTTAGGAGGGACTCTCCTTAAAAGGGATTGTTCACTATTTGGACAACCTCTTCTCCTTGCTCATGTTCACCCACATAAAAATAAAAAAGCCTATATTCAACTCTGGTGCCATTGTGGCCCCAGAAATGTCAAAACTCACCCTCCCATGGTCCATGTGGCATTGTTATGATATGCGAGTACCGCGACAAATCAGCGTCGGCTTCCTTTTCCCCGCCTTTGTATGGTTAAGTAATTAACATGAAGTGAGTGGCAGCCACAGCACTCACTTCCTGTTACTTACTTAAACATCCGAAGGTGGGGACAAGGAAGCCAGCGCTGATTGATCATGGGGCTCGCGTGTTTGATCACGTGGGTCCCGGGAACGCAAGTTCCAACATCGCTGGAATCGTGCCGGCACCAGAGGGGAAAATAGGCTTTTTTATTTTTATGTGGGTGAACTTGGGGAATGACAAGGGGGTTGTCCAAGTAGTGCACAACCCCTTTAAAGGAAAGTCAGCCCCTCCTAAGTTACAATGGAATCTTATTTCACATGGTCCATAGAAAAAATAAAACTGCAAATTAGTCAGTCATAAACAAGTCATAAGTCAATAAATATTATTTTATATAAATTTATGAATATCATTGTATGTTCTTTACAGGGTGTTTTTGAGGATTTATGAAATAATCTAACATGGTGACTCAGTGGTTAAACACTGTTACATTGAAATGCTGGGGTTGAGGGTTTAAATCGGCACCAAGGACAACATATAAAAGGAATTTGCATGTTTTTCCTGTGTTTATGTGGGTTTCAACTCATTTTCTAAAGTCATACTGATAGGGAAGTTAAATTATGAGGACAACGTTTGTAAAGTGCTGAAGAATATGATGACATAATAAATAAATTGCTTCTAACCGCCTATAATTGGCCTTAGTATATCAGTATAGGTTTTTTGAATAGGACACTTGTCTTTAAACCACAGGTTGGTGTAATGCGTGTAATGCACAATGGAGTGATCATTGATGCAATATTCAGGGTTACATTTTGAGTAGACACAGGTTGCATCGGTTTACACAAATCATAGGCAAGAGTAATAACCTTTTTAGGTCAAAAACACTGATTAGGGTGCATTCATGGGTTAGTGGTGAGGGAAGGCACAAATGTTGGCCTAAATCTGATACAATGTGGTTATGACTTATCAATCTGTAGCCGCACAACTAGAATGAGGCATGAATCTTTTGTACGGATGGGTTTTTTCAGCCGCCCTGAGACTGGGATGCAGACTAGCCCACAGGCCGCTTTTCTCCTCAAGAAGTGTGAATGAACCCTTTGTGAAGGCCGCATGCAGTATGGTTGTCGGTGCTGGTATGCGGTCTTGTTTCTTACGTCAGTAACTAACCTTTATGAGCAGCTGTTATCTGAACTATATTACTAATTACTTCAGGATAGTGTGAGGATGCTTGAATGTGCCCCGGGCTTCAGTGTTCAATCACAGCAGTATTCCCATCATTTACTGCATGTTGTGTCATGAAATGGCTTACATAAGAAGCTCTGCCAGACAAAACGCCGGTGACTAACAAGAAGACTGTTCCTGCAATGGTTATTAGATTATGTGAGCACAAAGAAAGCCAAAGTAGATGAGGTCACTATTACTGTAAAATGTCTGTAATGGTGTAACACATACATTGCAAAGCAACTAATCCACAGTATATCAATGTAATAATGATAGTGAATGCATAGCTGTAATTTACACTTGCCATTTTCAGGAGTGGACATATCATTGGTGCAACCTGTGCAGCCGCCCGGGGCAGAAGAAGTAGGGGGCTTCATTTCCACTTCCAAAAAAGTGGAATTGTTCATTATTATGAGCTCTTGGGCTGCAAAGGTCCCAAATACTGTTCTCACACAGGGGCCCTCTCTGTCTGTGTCCGCCAGTGGCCTTTTTTGTTATTACTAGAGTACAATGCGTATAAGGCCTGGGTCACCCTGGCATATAGTATTCGATACTTTTCTCATGCAAGACAATCGGACACTTCTGTATAAGTAAATGACAGTAGGTTCTCTCCTTCCAGCATGATCCGAGTGTCACCAAGTAATCACTGTGCTCCGGCTCACATACAAGAATCAGATCACAGGTGCGGAGAAGACGGAGAACTTAATTTCTCCATCTTCTCCATTGCCTGTCTGTGCATATTTCACACTGCATTCTGATGCCTTAAGTACAGTCCAATGCTTCAAACACATCCGTAGACCTGTATGGATATGCATTAACCGAATATCTGAGCCGTTCACAGCACAGCCGTTCACTTGCTGAACCGGCATGAGAAATAAATTGCAGATCTGGACTGCCCCTAATATAAATTGGAGCCAGCGCTTTCTGATAAAACATTGGATACGACTAGTCCATGTTATACGCTTATGTGAGCAAGCCCTAAAGGGGAGTACTGGTTTAGAAAAGAAAAGAAAACAGGACTATCCACAAATACTATGTTATTGCAGCTTCTCCCTATTATTTATTAAGCACCCACCTATTCATTTTACTACCATTGAGCGGCAATACCAGATACAACCAGATGAGCAGGGAGGCCCTATTTCATAACACATCAACCCCTCCAAATCCTTCTTTTTCAGGGGATGCATGGTTTTGCATGTGCAATTTTATTTTTTTTAATAAAACATATGTGCCGCCCCTGCAGCGTTCGAATTGCTCGGATACGGGGTCTGCTGTGGCTCGAGGGTCTCAGGATCCGGGGGCTTGCGGACACTCAAATGTAAAAGGGACTATTTACAAGGGATAATAGTTCGTAACGCCACCCGTGGTTCGCGGTAAGGGGAGTACCGCCGCTGCCGATGGGAGAACCCGGGGGAAAATGAGCGGGGCAGCCAGATGACTTTCCCTCCACGGGTAGACGAGACCCCAGGACTCTGATTGAAGAGATGCTGGTGTAGGGGAGTGCAGCGCTGGTTGGAAGCAGGGGAGGACCATGTACTCACTCAGGCAGTATTGGTGATGATGCGACTGCAAAGCAGACTCTAACAACAAGGTAAACCAAGTCTCTGGGAGCCGCTGCCCTCTTGGGGGAGCCCGTCCGGGTATCCGTCCCCTATAGCACTGCCGGATGGTCCGGAACTCTGTGCACAAATTAGAAGTGTTCTGGTGGCCTCTTGGCGTAAAGCTGTCTGGGCCCTGCTGCCGACTTGTTGGTAGTGGAGCTGTGCTCTCAAGGGCTCACGCTTGGGATTTCTGTGCTCTGCATGAGTTGGAAAGCCCTATCCCCCTCGTTGCACTAGTGCCCCTGATCTCTGAGCTTCTTGGAGACAGTCCATAAAGTCACTATCCTCCATAGATTAATTGCCGGGTTGCCTGAAGCTACTCCCCGATCTAGGGTCCTGTACCTCTCCGTGCTTTCAGTCCCGGACCGGCTATTAGACTCGAGCTGCTGACGGTCCTCCAAGACCATATCTAGGCACCCAGCCTCAATACTCTGCGACTGGGTCTCCGACTCTTCCGGGCCCAGACCACCGTCTGCAGCCCAACTTGTAACCCCCTGGGAGCCACACACTCCCAGCTCCTCACTTCTCGAGGGCTAACACTCTACTCTCCTACTTCTCCGTCCTTCCCCCCACCAGTCTGCCTGACCCCTAGGTGGGTGGCCCTATTCCAGCTAGGCAGCCCACTGGTGTGTCTGACATGGTGTGGTGTGAGGTGTGGTTGGTATTTGGATGAGGATGGAGGCAGTACTATTGGTTGGGAATCCAGAACCATGGGGGGTTGAGCCCTGCACTAAAGAGCAGCAAGTGCAGTACCCTGTGATGCCCTGACTAGTCCAGGGGCATCACACATACATTTATTAACGAGAGCCTGTCATCTCGAAAAATGCTATTGACCTGCAGATAAAGGTTTAAACTGCAGGTAAATAGCTATACAATGCTGCCTAGGTGCTAAACTAAAACTGTTCATACTTAGAGCAATTGAGCTCATTTCCTCCAGGTAGTCCTTGGCTTTCAGTCATGGGGGCGAGCACGGAGAGGCTGCAGTCACTGCTGATAGTGCTGCTCAGTATAATGTGACTAGCGGCTGAACACATGCTCCCACATTTTGATTGAATGTGTTCTGCAACACAGCGCACTGTCAATCAAAGTACCTGGTCATTTGACAGCTGCCACTTACTGTGATTGTAGAGAAATTAACTTCATTTTCCCCCAGTAACCACACTTTCAGTAAGATGGCCACCAAGCATTGCAACACTATACAAGAAAGCTGTAGTTATATAATTGTCACCTTAAACATCCAGAAAGAAAATCCTCTAATTAACAGTGATATGATAAGAAGGGTAGCTGACAGAGAATAATAATTTTATAGTCAAATTAAATTGGGTTGGGATGACAATTAAAGAAGTCCCTATCTTTATTTTAACATGTCTTGGGGACATACATTTCTATCAGTATTATAGGTTCTACTCATTTGTGTTGCCCGCTTGTCAGAAGTACCTTTGACCCAGGCTATGCAGCACTTCAATTTGTCATAGTGGCAGCTAAGACCTGTCCATCAGCCTCCTCCATGGGGAAACTGTTTTTTTCAGTTAGAGGTAGCTGATGGACAAGTCTGGCCACATGCTTCTGATGTACCCATGGGGTCTGAGGTTACCCGTCACCGGGCTGCATTTCTTCTCCTGGGTCGCCGCTGTGGCTTTGCCCATTTCCGTGACCCCAGCTGTGTCAATAAAGGATGGAGATGGAGATAATGGGAGTAGTGGTTCATGACGCCACCTGTGGTGTGCGGCCAGTTATTAGCCGCCACTACGGGAAGTCTCTATCTGCTCAGGAGGATGGTGACGCAGCTCGGGTGTTGCAGCTCTCCACAGGCAGAGCTAGGCCCCAGGGAGGATGTTGGTGGTAGTAGTCGCCTATGGCGCAGGGGCGTGATGTTGAGAGCGCCGGCAGTAATGGGACGACATAGAAGGTGCAGTTCAAGTTCTTTACTCACTGGAAGCACACCGCCATTGGAGTACCAGGCGATCCCGGATACTTCAGAGGTCGCGGCCGGTGTTTCCTTCTGTGCGTCACCTTTCGACGGTTTACCCCCACCCTAGCTCCTGGGCCGTGGAAAGGGTCATGGGTGCCTTTTGCACTCCCCGTGAACCCTGGGATCCCCCTTCTTTCCTAAGAACCCGGGTCGAGCTTCCAGCTCCAGACCACGGGCCCCGAACCGTCCGTGTCTTTGCTTATCTCCTCCTGAGTGCGACCTGGCGCTTGCTGTGCCTGGAGCTAACTGAATGCTGTGTGAGATGGCTCCTAACTACCCCTATGTGTGCCCCGCCTTCCGAGTTCCTGAACTAGTGGGCAAGAGGTCCCATACCTCGTGATGGCCATCCCAGCACCTAACCTAGCCCAGTCCCAGTGGAAGAGCTCTCGTGTTATGTGTTGGTTGAGTGTGTTGTTGGTTGTATTCCGGTGACGACCTCCTCCATATCCGAGATGAATAGTGCACATCGAGTGAAGCGCAGTACCCTGTGGCACATGAATCCGCAGGGGTGCCACACTTCTCCATCCAGTGTCAGACTGGGGTGCTTTGGACCCTCTAATAAAATTGATGGACGTCAGTGAATCTCAGTTATTCTGATAGGAGAGTATACTTTTAAAAAAAAAAGTCTTCACACATGCAATTTTACCACAAAATAACATTTTTCACAACAGCAAATTTTATTTTTTGCACTTTATTTTTTCCTCCCCTTCTTCCAGGAAACACTGCAGTTTTTTTCTGTAAACATAGCTAAATTATGGCTGTTTTTTTGCAGGAACAGTTGTAGTGAAATGTATCATTCATTTTACCTTGTAATGTCCTGAAAATCTGGTGAAATAGTCCAGTTGCAGTTAAATTAGGAAAAAAACTGCATTTCAGACATCGTTTTTGGGTTTCATTTTTAAGGTGTTCATTGTTCGGTAAAAATGTCCTCAAAACATGGTTCATTGGATCAGTATACTTACGATGATATCACCTTTTATTCAGGTGTTTTTTTTCTGTATATACTGTTTTTAAAAAACTCATCTTTGTAAAAAAATGGAGTTTGTGTCATTATTTTCTCAGATTGATAACCTTTTTTATGTTTCTGTCAATGGGCTTGGTTTTTGCATTGTGAGTAGAGATGAGCAGACTCATGGAAGTTTGGGATCTGGGGATGCAGCCGAACATACTATAAAGTTCGGTTTGGGACCCGGACTTGCTCTGAACTTCATTTGAAGTCAGTAATTGGGCAGTTTGGGTCTCCACCAACATACAGCCAGCTACTGTATAAACACTTGAAGAGGGCGGCAGGGTTTTTCATTATTATTAATTTTATTTTTCATTTTTTTTCCACAAAACATGTGATCATGCTGTTTTTACCCCCAGCGTGAGCCGATCAAACACTGCAAGTGGCTCACACCGGGCTGAGGACAAAGCGCACCCGAGCACAGCAATGCTCGATTGAGTGGTTTGCAAACATAAAGCACCAGAACTCCAAACTCAAACTCTGGTTTTTTTTTGTGAAGTCTGTGCTTGGTACGAAAACAGAACATCGGTATTCATCATCTCTAATTGTGAGTTGCAGATTTTTGGTGGTGCTATTTCGGGGTTGATGCGACTTTTTGTTTTCTTTTTAATCTATTTTGGAAGGAGATGATAAAATAATAGAACAAGGCCAATTCTGGACTTTTGATTTCTTCTTCTCAACGACATTTAGGCATTTACCATAAGGACTCAATAATTATATATTTTCTCTTTCAAATGTTTTTTATTGATTTTCAAACACTTGCATATTAATGACTGTTGACTAGGACTAAGCTCTGATTATGCCATTATATATCATATAGCTATGATGTATATATAATAATAACTCAGATTAACAAACTGTTAACAAAAGGAAAAAGCCCTTATCTGTCCATGTAAATTGCTTGATTTATTTAATAATTATATATTTTGAAACATCAAACTTACAAATGTTAATTTAATGAAACTTATTTTTGAGGGAAGATTTAAAGTTATGGGTTTTTTTTTATTGTATCCATTTTTTTAGTCTCATTATGGTATTTGACGTTGATTGATCGCTTGTAGTATATACTGTATTGCAGAACATGGGAATTATTTATCTGCTATGCAGCCTGGCAATAGTCTAAGAAATTTGGTAAAAGTACCAAGGTGGTGGCAATACAACCCAGACAGACCCGATAATAATGTGCCACGTCTGCTTCTATTTGCATCATTTGTACAATAGATCCATTTCGCACTTGAATTCTGTTTGTTCTAAAAAAAACCCAGAGGAAATAAATGGAATGTGGTAACGGAAATGATGTGAAATTAGTCTTTTGATGCCCCTATAGATTTATCTATCCTTATTGTAAGATATTTGGGCTAAAATTAGGATTGCCTTTCCTTTATCATCATACTGATTGTACATGTTAGCTCTTTTGAGGGAATACTGGAAGACAGACCAGTACCTCCATTTGGGTCCATCCAAAATCATCTGGATATGCTGACAAATATTGAGCATGCATCCATAGTTTTACCCATATGTAATAGAAACACAAATATTACTGATCGTCCCATACATTTGACATTTGTTCTTCAGAGGAGATAGTATAAAGTTTACCATTTTCATAATTTTGAGTAATATCTAGAAAAACATGTAAAACACTAAGAAAAATAGTTTCTTTATTGTGAATCCCTTAAGGCAGGGGTGGGGAACCTTTTTTCTGTTGGGGGCCATTTGGAAATTTCTACCAACCTTCGGGGGCCGCACAAAATTATCAATGTTTAAATGACCCTGCTATATTGGGTGAAACAATTAATTAACTGGGGGCATGGGGCTGGGGGCACAGGCACCACACGCGGGGCTGGGGGCACAGGCACCTCACGCGGGGCTGGGGGTACAGGCACCTCACGCGGGGCACAGGCACCTCACGCGGGGCTGGGGGCACAGGCACCACACGGTGGTTGCGCTGCACACAGGACTGGGGGCTGGGCTGCACACAGGACTTGGGGCTGGGCTGCACATAGGACTGGGGTGGCTGCACACAGGATTGTGTGGGGGGTGCACATAGGACTGGGGGGCTGCACACAGGATTGTGTTGGGGGTGCACACAGGACATTGGGGGGCTTCACACAGGACTGGGGGAGGGGTGCACACAGGACTGGGGGAGGGGTGCACACAGGACTGGGGGAGGGGTGCACACAGGATTGTGTGGGGGGTGCACATAGGACTGGGGGGGTGCACACAGGATTGTGTGGGGGTGCACATAGGACTGGGGGGCTGCACACAGGATTGTGTGGGGGGTGCACACAGGACATTGGGGGGCTGCACACAGGACTGGGGGAGGGGTGCACACAGGACTGGGGGAGGGGTGCACACAGGACTGGGGGAGGGGTGCACACAGGACATTGGGGGGCTGCACACAGAACTGGGGGAGGGGTGCACACAGGACATTGGGGGGCACACTGTGCTGAGAGTTTTATGCAACTCTGGGGGAGAGGGTTTACAGAACTGGGGTTTAGGCACAAAGCATTGGGCAGGGCACATAGCAGCAGAGGGTCGGCGCTGGACTCACAGCAGCATTGTATTCACATCAACGGAGTGCAGGAGCCGGACACACTGCATCAGAAGGAGAAGGCAGGCACTGATCTCCGGAGGGCAGGGGGCGTGCACACAACGCTGGAAGCTGTGAGGCTGCTGTGGACCCGCCCACAAAGTAAGCACTGGCCGACGGGAGAACACATTGCAGCACAAACAGCAATGTGTGGATTTAAAGGGCCGGCGGCAGCAAGACCGCGGTGACAGCACCAGCACTGCCTCCCCCGGGAATCTGAGCGGGGGCCACACAAAAGGTCATGGCGGGCCGCATGCGGCCCGCGAGCCGGAGGTTCCCCACCCCTGCCTTAAGGAGTACGTATTCATAATTCTCAGAAAACCGCGCTTATGCCTCTAATGTCTTCTTACAGAAAAGGTGTAAGAAGAATGAGGTAAATCAAGTACAACCAGGAATCAGCAGTTCATTGAAGTGGACAGGAAGTCTGATGACTAACGGCAGGGTGATCTGTAAATCAGGTGAGAAGGTTAAGTGCATAATATAAATTGTAAGTATATATCTCATACTGGATACCTCATGGTGAAGAAGGGCAATTTAAAGGGGGTGTCCGGGACTTCTATCCTTAGAATAGGTCATCAATATCTGATCGGTGAGGATGGAACACCTGTCCAATCACTTGCTCCCGGTGCCAGTGACTAGATATGCTAAGTTGCGGAGCTGCACATCACAACTCCATCAGTGGAATAGTGACCGTGGCTAGGTACTGCACATCCACCCCCTAATCAAATCACTAAGGGGCAGATATGGAGTACCCAACCGCAACCACTATGAAGTTGATGGAGCAGTGCAGTTCCACTACTCACCACATCCAGCCGCTGCCAGCATTAGGAGCAGCTGCTCAGCACTGCCAGGTGCAGGCAGATACTGATGACCTATTCTGAGGATAGGCCAACAATATAAAATCCCAGGACAACCCCTTTAATGGAGCAGCATGTTCAGCCGTATGCCCTCATCATTGGTGTTCTTCAATATTGTATATTTTATGTGCTATGGACGGACATGGGATAGTACTAGGTGTAATTCCTGTATCAACATTTGTTCTCTCTGAAATGTTTCATACATCAACATTTGTTCATAGCTCAAATAGGGATGTATCTGTTTACAATTCCCATTAACAAAAGTATAATTGGGTATAGAATTTGTGAATAAAATAGGGGCCGTAACTAAGTAATATAAAAATGGAATAAAGGTTTCTATAGATTATACTTGTATATCAATTATATTATAGTGCAATAACTGGACATAGGTGCAAAGTCCCACACAGGTGTCCATTGATTAGACAGAAACAATATTTTTTCTTAAAGTTCCATTTTTTCCATCAAATGTGGAGGAATACAGACTAAAGGCCGCTTTACACGCTGCGACATCGCTCAAGCGATCTCGTTGGGGTCACGGAATATGTGACGCACATCCGGTCACTTTAGCGATGTCTTTGCGTGTGACACCTATGAGCGATTTTGAATCGTTGCAAAAATGGTCAAAATCGCTCATCGGTGACATGCCCCCCTATTCCCAATTATCGCTGCTGCTCGGTGTACAAAGTAGTTTGTCGCTCCTGCGGCAGCACACATCGCTATGTCTGACACCGCAGGACGAGGAACCTCACCTTACCTGCTGCTGCCCGCAATACGGAAGGAAGAAGGTGGGTGGGATGTTACGTCCCGCTCATCTCCGCCCCTCTGCTTCTATTGGGCGGCGGTTCAGCGACGCTGCTGTGACGTCGGTGTGACGCTGAATGAACCGCCCCCTTAGAAAGGAGGCGGTTCGCCGGTCACAGCGACGTCGCAGAGCAGGTATGTGCGTGTGACGCTGCCGTAGCGATAATGTTCGCTACGGCAGCGATCACATGATATCGTATGTACAATGGGGGCAGGTGCTTTAGCGCTCGACATTGCTAGCAATTGCTAGCGATGTCGTAGTGTATAAAGCGGCCTTTAGGCCTCATTCACACGTCAGTATTTTCCAAAAACAAGAAATGGACCGATTTTGGTCAGAATTTGATGAGAGTTTGATCCGAGGATCGTCAGTTTTTGTCTTACATGGTAACAAAATAAAAGTTTTGCCACCTTCCCCTTTTTGACAGTTTGACAGTCCGTGAAAATCGACCTGAGGGCGGTCTGATTTTTATCATGGACTAGGATTGCCGATTTTGATGTGATACTCGAATCAAAATAAAATATGTCTCTACTATTTTTTTGCTCAAAAAATCACGGATATGTGGATGGCCCCATAGATTATCACAGGTATGGGTAGTATACGTGAAAACCTCAGATAATACCTGTATAAAAAACATGTGTGAATGAGCCCTTGGCTTTTAAACATGGACTATGTGATCGTCGTAACTAATTACCAGCAAACAATCGGTGACAAGTATTTATACAGTGCGGGAATAATGAATGAAGTGGTTGAATAGTGATCATCACATGATAACATCAAACATCCTGCAATGTGATCACACAGACAGATAACTATTTAATACTTGAATTTCCACTCCTCCTTTTTGCCGGTCTAATTGTTGAATAGTGAACATTTTCCATTTACATTACACAAGTTTCAAAGGTTATACAATTTTTTTTCCCCTCACCTAAACTATTTCATGCTCGATGAACAAGCATTTTAAGACACATCATTCAGTCTCTGAACCCATTCTCATCGCACAATTATCGTGAATGTTTGGGTCGCTAACGTTAAAATCTGAAAGTTTATTAGCGAGTAAATATGTCGCGGGCGGAGGAGGGGACGCCGCGCTCTCCCACTGCTGCTCGGGTCCGGCTGCCGTGGCTGCTGCGGCCTGCTGCTGCTCGGTGGCTCGAGCGATGAGCCGGATCCCGGGGACTCTAGCGGCGCTCCTCGCCCGTGAGTGAAAGGGGATTGGGTTTTGGGATATAGTTTATTGTCCGTGACGCCACCCACGGTTGTGGTGATTTGTTGGTGTGGCGCCCCTGACCTGGTCAGGCACCACTGAGTACTGCACCCATGCTGGGGACAGTACAATACAGGTAATCCAGAAGGCTGACCGGGGTGTGGAACACAGGCGCATAGTGATCAGGTCTCACACATGTACCCATGAGAGGACCCCTGGGGATCCCAGGAGGGGGAAAAGCCTTCACCTTCACTGGAATAGTGGAGGGGGCCAAAAGCCTCCATCTCCTCTCAAGGGGTGTGGTAAGAGAGTCTGGTTGCTAGGTGGCGTAGGCAGGCACAAAAGGGAAAAGAGAAGGAGGAGTAAAGAGTCTAGAGTCTGCAGCAGAGTGTGGAGGAGTGAGGAGCAGGAAAGTGAAGCTCAGACAGGAGCAGCAGTGAAGGTCCCAGATGTGAGCCGGTTCAGAGCAGAGTCCAGGGAGCTCCGAGGAGAGCTGACCCCTTCCCCTGGGCTGCTGTAGTCTGACAGCGTCCGCGCAGTGGCTACCGACGGGGGAGAACGGTCAACTAGGAGTGCTACCCGAAACCCATCTCCAGCTAGAGAGAGAGCACAGAGTGGGAAGTAAGGAGACTGCTAGGGAGAACCAGGCCCAAACGGGCGGCAGATCCCGGAGCGGGGATAGATCCACCTTTCCTCGCTAAACCTGCCGGTGTGGGGCTCTCAAAGCCCACGCCACAACACCACAAAAGCCGCAGCCACGTAGCCACAGTTAGGGCCCATAGGTCACAGGAGGCAAGAAGCTGGAGTGATCTGGCCCAGGCGACAAGCACACGGCAAACGAAGGGGAGAGAGGCTTCAGCATCTTCCCTGGGTGACCCCCATAGGGACTCAAAGTCGGGGTTACCCCAAACCACCAAGGGCTAAGGAAGGCGAGTTAGTAGTCACCCTCACAAGTCAGCCTGAAGGACACCTGGTTCCCACTTGGTTCATCCCAGCTACGCCCGGGTTACTCACCCTGCCATCTGAAGTGAGTAAAACCCCTGAAAGACATTCTGCGTGTGTGGAGTTATTCTGCGCCTTGTGGTACTACGCACCTACACAGGGCCCTGGGGCTTGCCTCACTCTCAGGAGGCTATTCCAACTAACTGCACTCACCATCAGCCCCAGGCGTCCCTCAACCTGCAGTGGCGGTCCCCACTGACCGCAATACTGAGAGTGGCGTCACGACAAGAAGAAGATCTCCTACCTGTGACCGGATCCAGCTGAGTGGAGTCCCTGAAGGTAATGCACCGACACAACACCTGTGGGGCTTCACATCTGGCGTCACGAACAGGATAAGGACTAGACCTGTTCAGACAGGTGACCATGTGCCTGGGCGGTCCGCTTGAAAAATTGGAAGCGCCGCCATATTGCCACCATGAAAAGCGCGCTGAAAAACAACAGCAGCCCGCGCTGGGAGAAGTTACCGCCCACGAAGAGGTGTGGCTACCCAGAGATCCCCTGCAGAGTTCTGACCTCGCTTGTGAAGAGAGCGGAAGCGTCCAGAGACGTCGGGACAGAAAGGGAGCCAGAAGCCTGCTGCTGGGAGAGGAGCTGCTGAAAGAGGCAGAGCGGAAACTGAACAGCTTGCTACTAGAGGCAACGGCGAGTCCACTGCTGGGAAATCGTGCAGAAGAGGGCGCAGAAGAAATGGCGTCTGACCGCAGAAACCCAGAACCGGGCTCCGCTGCCTGGTGGTATCGGGAGCTGGCCCAGTTCTGCGACCGACTGGAGACCCGGGTCGTGGAGCAGATCAGAGAAGAACGCATGGAACTTCTGGAGATGGCTGCCGCGGTTCAGGCCTATGAGAGGGGAACCGCACGACGAGTGCCAGACCGGACGGCGACGACTCAGACCCCGATGCTGCCACCGATGGGTGAGTCCAGTATTACCCCTGCCGGCCCGGATGCCCCGACCCCTGTTGCCACGCCCGCGGTCCCTGAAGAGGCGCCCGGCGCGGCGACGCTGAGCCAGGCCGCAGCCACGCCAGGTGCGGCCCGCCAAGCCCCGGCCGCCGCAGCGATGCCCTGCTCGGCCCGCCAAGCCCCGGCCGCCGCAGCGATGCCCTGCTCGGCCCGCCAAGCCCCGGCCGCCGCAGCGATGCCCTGCTCGGCCCACCAAGACCCGGTCCCTGCAGCGACGCCCAGCCCAGCCTGCACAGATCCCATCGCAGCTGCGACGCCGATCCAGGCCGCCGCCATACAGGGCACGGCCCGCCAAGACCAGGCCGCCGCCATACAGAGCGCGGCCCGCCAAGACCAGGCCGCCGCCATACAGGGCGCGGCCCGCCAAGACCAGGCCGCCGCCATGCCGAGCGCGGCCCGCCAAGACCAGGCCGCCGCCATACAGGGCGCGGCCCGCCAAGAGATTGCATCACCACTTACCCCGGCCTGCAAGGCCAGAGCAGACACCGCTCCCCAGTCCAAAGAGGTCCCTGCTGGAAAGCCCACGCTGGGGGAGGACCCCGCATACTGGCAGCTGAAGGCTGACATGGAGGTCAAGTTTCCACAATGGTTGGTGGACCAGTACATGCTCCCTCCGCACACCCCCAAGAGGATTCCGGCAACCCCTACAGCAACTATGCCAAAGAGTCCCCCGCCTGGGCCTGCTGAAGAAAGCCCATCCCCAGCACTGCCACCAAAGGAGTGCCAAGAAGAACTAAGGGGGAGAGGAGGCCAGGAAACTGAGGAGCTGACTCAGGAGCCACCAGCAGTGGATCCATGCCCCGAGCCAGAGATGTTGCCATATTCCCGCTGGGACGAGGAAGACCTGACACCTCCTGCTGACGAAGAAGACCTGCCCAACCGCCCTACCTGGGAGCTTGTAAGCTGCACTTCGCAGAATCCAGCCCGCAAGACACAGCGCCGCAGCAGAACTCAGTTTTCCCCTGCACCGCCATCCCCAGAGCAGAGAGATGACATCACGGCCAGAGACCTACAAGAAAAAAGGTTCCTGAGAAGAGCCAAAGCACAGGTCCGAGGACCCCTTTGCAGAGGAGTAGTGGAGGACTTCAGCCTCAAGTCAGGATACGGGTTCATCGTAGCACCTGGTATCAAAGAAGGCATTTTTGTCAATAGGAGAGACGTCAGAGCTAATCTGCCCAGAGGACACCCTGGCAGAAACTTAAAAATGGGAGACTCCGTACAGTTTACCCTGCATCAAGGCGAAAGAGGCTGGTACGCGCTAGATGTAGTACCATGTCCCAAAGAAGAAAGGAAAGACAGTAATAAAGAAAGAAAAGACCAAAGACCTAATGATGAGACCACCACAGATGAAGAAAAAGGTCAAGGAAACAACAGGTGCCGCAGCCCTACAGGCCCAAGCCCTGGTGAAGAGGAGTCTGCATAAGTTCAAGTAAAGTACAGCAAGTTTTGACCAGTTGGAAAGTTTGTTTTGCAACGTTTAAAAGTTCAAGTATGTGCCCACATAAACTTGTGTGAGAAAACCATAAACCTTAAGGCTATGAACTGGCTATAGCCACAAACTCTCGCAGTGTAAATAGTTACACCAGAGGGCACCACCACCACCAGAGTCAGCCTGTTTAGGGGCTTGGCTCGTCTGCAACCAGGAGGAGCCCGTCCGTATATAGGGCCTTGGCTCGCCTGCGACCAGAGAGCATGCCTGTTTATGGGGCCTGGCTCTCCACCACAAAGAGGGTACCTGGTCAGCACCAACTGTGGAGGCCGCCTCTACATCCTGCCAGAAGTGGCTGAAGGCGCGGATCCACCAGGCCAGGTATACCCTGAAACCACCAGCCCATGAAAGCCGCCTCTACATCCTGCCAGAAGTGGCTGAAGGCGCGGCCAACGTGAGAGGGTTTTGGGTGGGTTAACGGACTTGTGGGTGGAGGGTGGTGATGTATGGTACCTGGTGCTTTTAAAAATGTTTTACATGTTTTAATGTTTTATGCATTTTAAAATGTTGTCTTGCAGCCCGAGGACGTGCTGGTGATAACTAAGGGGGAATGTGGCGCCCCTGACCTGGTCAGGCACCACTGAGTACTGCACCCATGCTGGGGACAGTACAATACAGGTAATCCAGAAGGCTGACCGGGGTGTGGAACACAGGCGCATAGTGATCAGGTCTCACACATGTACCCATGAGAGGACCCCTGGGGATCCCAGGAGGGGGAAAAGCCTTCACCTTCACTGGAATAGTGGAGGGGGCCAAAAGCCTCCATCTCCTCTCAAGGGGTGTGGTAAGAGAGTCTGGTTGCTAGGTGGCGTAGGCAGGCACAAAAGGGAAAAGAGAAGGAGGAGTAAAGAGTCTAGAGTCTGCAGCAGAGTGTGGAGGAGTGAGGAGCAGGAAAGTGAAGCTCAGACAGGAGCAGCAGTGAAGGTCCCAGATGTGAGCCGGTTCAGAGCAGAGTCCAGGGAGCTCCGAGGAGAGCTGACCCCTTCCCCTGGGCTGCTGTAGTCTGACAGCGTCCGCGCAGTGGCTACCGACGGGGGAGAACGGTCAACTAGGAGTGCTACCCGAAACCCATCTCCAGCTAGAGAGAGAGCACAGAGTGGGAAGTAAGGAGACTGCTAGGGAGAACCAGGCCCAAACGGGCGGCAGATCCCGGAGCGGGGATAGATCCACCTTTCCTCGCTAAACCTGCCGGTGTGGGGCTCTCAAAGCCCACGCCACAACACCACAAAAGCCGCAGCCACGTAGCCACAGTTAGGGCCCATAGGTCACAGGAGGCAAGAAGCTGGAGTGATCTGGCCCAGGCGACAAGCACACGGCAAACGAAGGGGAGAGAGGCTTCAGCATCTTCCCTGGGTGACCCCCATAGGGACTCAAAGTCGGGGTTACCCCAAACCACCAAGGGCTAAGGAAGGCGAGTTAGTAGTCACCCTCACAAGTCAGCCTGAAGGACACCTGGTTCCCACTTGGTTCATCCCAGCTACGCCCGGGTTACTCACCCTGCCATCTGAAGTGAGTAAAACCCCTGAAAGACATTCTGCGTGTGTGGAGTTATTCTGCGCCTTGTGGTACTACGCACCTACACAGGGCCCTGGGGCTTGCCTCACTCTCAGGAGGCTATTCCAACTAACTGCACTCACCATCAGCCCCAGGCGTCCCTCAACCTGCAGTGGCGGTCCCCACTGACCGCAATACTGAGAGTGGCGTCACGACAAGAAGAAGATCTCCTACCTGTGACCGGATCCAGCTGAGTGGAGTCCCTGAAGGTAATGCACCGACACAACACCTGTGGGGCTTCACATCGGCACCACCGCTGCTCTGTATGAGGATCCCGGGAACGATGGCAGGGAGCAGCTAGTTGTTGTGTTGCCCCTCCGTGGGTAGGGGTTGGTGATCCCGGGGCCCAGTGTTGAGGTGGGAGATGCAGGGCTTGGTGGGCGCAGGGACGCGGGGGCAGCGCTGTGCCTTGCGGCACTGTGGTACTCACTCAGCCTGAGACGATGACACAGTTCTCGGTAAAACACACGGCTGGAAAGACGGTTCTCACGGATGGCTGCACTTGCTTTCCCCAGTAGGTGACGGTGACGGTCCCTCTGTCCTGCACCTGAGTTGATGTTGGTTGCGATGGGTTCCCACCGGTAACCCGCTCCCCGGCTTGGATATGGGCCGGAGGAGCCCTACTTTGCCCGCAGGCGCTGGCCCTGAGAAACTGGTGCCCTGGCGGTGGCGGTGTCTCTCCGTTACGGTTGGACTGTTGCCTTCTATCGGGACTTGGTTGTTGGAAGACAGTCGTCCCCTTCACTGACGGATTTGGCAAATTATGGCGACTCCTAGCCTTGCCGGGATCCGAAAGGCCCCTGCCCTGGTGCTGACTGTCCTTTGTATACTGCTCCAGACCGCCGGGCCACTACCCGTCCGCGGTCCTTCCAGCAACCTCCGAGCAGTCACCCCTCCAGACAATCACCGCCGTATGCTGACCTTGCTGTCACTGTCCTGGCACACAGCCGGACCAACTTCAGGCTTTACAAACTGTCACTACTCTTACTTTCATCCTTTACCACTTCACTTCACTCCTACTTAACTCTACTGTTTACTCAAGCTCTCCCTGAGCTAAAACTGCTTGTTTACTCCTCTCTAGCCCTCAGCTAGGCTTCAACTGCCTGGTTCCTCCCGCCTCCAGGGCTGTGTACTCCTCAGTGGGCGGAGCCAACCGCCTGGCCCACCCCCTGGTGTGGACACCAGCTCCTGGAGGAAGGCAACAAGGATTTTTGGGTTAGCTTAGATGTTCCTAACTGGGGTGTAGGATGTGGTGGTGTGATGACCTGTGACCCCTGTCTTGCCCAGGGCGTCACAAATACACTTTTTAGGGGGCAGGTTACTGAGAAAGCAGTGATCTGTTATTCAAAGACCGGTTGGGAATCACAAACAGGGAGGAGAAGACCAAAGACAATTTCCAGCTGCTGTGCACCAAAATCTAATTAGCAAAACATTTGAAATGGTGATTAAAAGGAGAACAACAAAGTGAATTTCTCATCAAATATATCAATGTAATCAATATTACAGCACTATTATGGGTCTTTACCCTGACCCCATCAAAATATACACTGCACTGTGCTGTTTGTTTAGCACTGCTAGTGACGATTTTTGCACTGCACTGTGCTGTTTGCTTAGTGCTGTTGGTTAGGTACTCTGCAACTGCACTGTGTTATTTGTTTAGCGCTGCTGGTGAGGTATTTGCACTGCACTATGCTGTTTGCTCAGTGCTGCTGGTGAGGTATTTTGCACTGCACTATGCTGTTTGCTTAGCGCTACTGGTGAGGTATTTTGCACTGCACTGTATTATTTGTTTAGCGCTGCTGGTGAGGTATTTTGCATTGCATTGTGCTGTTGTTTAGCACTGCTTGTGAGGTATTTGCATTCCATTGTGCTGTTGTTTAGCGCTGCTGGTGAGATATTTTTTACTGCACTGTTATTTGTTTAGCGCTTCTGGTGAGATTTTTTGTACTGCACTGTGTTATTTGTTTAGCGCTGCTGGTGAGGTATTTTGCACTGCACTGTATTATTTGTTTAGCGCTGCTGGTGAGGTGTTTTGCATTGCATTGTGCTCTTGTTTAGCACTGCTGGTGAGGTATTTGCATTGCATTGTGCTGTTGTTTAGCGCTGCTGGTGAAGAAGGTGGTGCTGCATTATTGTAGTAGCCCTGCTGCTCAGTAATAGTTGTACTTAGCAATGAGTGAGACCCAGGCATTACCGTAAATTGGCTCACAAAACCTAAATAGAAAAATTCTTGGACAGCACAGTGGCTCAGTGGTTAGCACTGTTACTTTGCAGCTCTGGGGTCCTGGGTTCAACCATGTACAATGTCTGCAAGAAGTTTGCATATTCTCAAAGTGTTTGCATGGGTTTCCACCCACACTTCAAAGATGTATTACTGATAGAGAGCCCCAATGATAATCTCTGTAAAAGCGCTGCGGAATATGATGGTGTCACATAAGCTGAAATAGAAGTAATAAAAAAGTCTGGTAAAAGAGATAATACAGGCAAATTAAAATATACCTTTATTTCCATAAAAATATTGGATTTAACAAAAATAATAATCTTTGAAAAACACCACACACAACCCATAGAAAACATATTGATACGGATTTATAACATATGGCAATAAATAAAAGTGCAATCAAAATTATATGTTCTACTAATTTGTGCTATTAATAATTGTGGCCATCCAGCTGAAAAACTCTTGGTTCAACATAGAAAAAAATAATAATAATGTAGCCTCAATTCATGAAGCCCTCAATCTCCATGAGGGGGTGTATTGGAGGCAGACTTACCTGATTTAGTAACAGGCGCACACGTCTTAATGAATCAAGAGTGTCGGACATGTGGCTGGTACCTCTGTGTGCCCCTTCCTATCCCCTTCCCCCCACCCCACACCAGACTGATCATACCCCAGTCCTTACTACACACAATTCTTTTCACAGTCTGGTCTTTAATATATTGCAGATGTTTAGATGAGATTATTTTTTAGTATTTCCTGAAACATCTTAAATAAGGAGTCATCCCATTGAAAGATGTCTGGTTAACTATTTATGGTCTGTAGAAGCATGTGTGACGCCCCTGGACTATCAGGTCGTCACAGGGTACTGCACAAACTGCCCTTCCGTGCAGTATTCGAGTCCCTCATGGTTCTGGGTCCCTATCTTACAGTGTTGCCTCCAACAGCAAATCACATCCTAGATAAACACAGCATCACACCTATCAGGCACACCAGTGGACGGCTTGAGCGGAATAGAGTTGCTCAGGGAGGGGAGGTGAGGAGTGTAGAGGAGTGAAGGAGAAGTGAAATAGCCCTCGAGCTGAGAGGAGCACAGAGGAGTTGGGAGTGGTAGCTCCCAGGAGAAGCTGTCTAGGATACAGACAGTGGTCTGGACCTAGAGGAGTCAGAGCCTCGGTCGCAGGGGATTGTGGCTAGGTGCCTGGACCTGTCAAGGAGGACGGACAGCAGCCTGGTCCTATCACCAGTCCGGCGCCAAAGGCACGGCGGGGTACACGGACCCTAGGTCGGTGAGAAGCTTCAGGCAACCCGGCAATAACCCTGAGGAGAACAGAGCCTTTATGATCTGTTCCCACCCATTCCAGAATTGGGGCACTAGCGCAACGAGGAGGATAGGGCCTTCCCTACAAGCAGCCCAAGAAAATCCCAAGCGTGAACCCTGAGAGCAGGCTCCCACACTTAGCCACACTGCGTTGAAGTTAAACTTTGTGCCAGGAGGCAGGTCATGGATCACCAGGCAACACTGTAGGGGACGGGACCCGGACGAGCTCCCCTCTGAGGAACAACGGCAGTCAGAGACTTGGGTTACCCCGTTGTCAGCGTTTGCTTAATGACTGAGTGAGTACCTGAGTGACCCCTGCATCCCACGGTACCTCACCGAGTCCCGGGGCCTTCCCCTACCTGTGGAGGGCAACGAAACCTTGCTGCCCCACTCCATCATCCTGGGTACTCCCAATGGCAGCGGCGGTATCCCTTCATTACCGTACACCATGGGTGGCGTCACAAACTATAACTCCTCTGTAAATAACTCCCCCTTTTTAGATTTAGAGTGGCCCCAAGCCCCCGGGTCCGGAGACCCTCAAGCCACAAGTAGTCCCACGGATCCAAGCGGTTTTATGCGCTGCAGGGGCGGCACACATGAATTTGCAATATCCTAAGAAAGTGTAATATTTTTATTTCATTCCATTATCAATATAAATGGGCATATTCTCTAATATTTCAGATACTCGTATGTTTTGTCTGAAAACTTTATTTAAATACCCAGTATAGCTTAGCATACAGTAATTATGGCCAACCAGTTAGTTTTATATTTACCAAACTGGTATGGTAGGCATAGGGGTTATACTTAAAGGGTATTCAGAGATAACATAGTTTGTGAAGGTGGTCCGGGGAAATTAAATGTCGGATGGTTAGTGGCTTTTCACCACCCTACTCCCGTACACTCCATATATGTGTATATAATATCATAAAAACACTAAACTCCTAAAAAACTTTTTATTAAACACAACAAACACCAACATATTAGATGTCTCCATCAGTAGTAAGTATAACAATTACAAAAGTTGCCTGAAAAAATACAGTAAACCTCAAGAAAAAATGGAGCACTGAACTGGTCCTAATATACCCCTGAATAAGCTTTGTTGTACAGAAGGAAATGCGCCAGATACATTATGGAGTTTTGAAAGGGGCTGTTAAGTCTGTCCCCTTTCTTGTGAGGTTACTGTATCAGTTGCATATATTTATATGTTGACAGCCTAAAAGGTACTTTACACTCTGCAATATCGCTATCGATATCGCTGCCCGTGGCGCACATCGCTTACACCCATCACGTGGACTTACCTTCCTGTGACGTCGCTGTGGCCGGCGAACCGCCTCCTTTCTAAGGGGGCGGTTCGTGCGGCGTCACAGCGACGTCACACGGCAGCCGTCCAATAGAAGCGGAGGGGCGGAGATGAGCGGGCGGAATATCCCGCCCACCTCCTTCCTTCCTCATTGCCGGTGGACGCAGGTAAGGAGATGTTCGTCGTTCCTGCGGTGTCACACATAGCAATTTGTGATGCCGCAGGAACGACAAACAACCAGCGGCATGCACCACCTACGATATTATGAAAAGGAGCGATGTGTCAACGATCAACGATTTTTGACGTTTTTGTGATCGTTGATCATCGCTCCTAGCTGTCACACGCTGCAATGTCGCTAAAATGCCGGATGTGCGTCCCAAAGACCGTGACCCTGACGATATATCGTTAGTGATGTCGCAGCATGTAAAGCACCCTTTACTCTTTCTCCCTCCATACATCCTACATCTCCCTTCCATATTGTAGCACTTCTGAGGTATCAGGTGCCACAAAATGTAACCTGTGGAAACCCAAACCCCGGAATATCCGTGCCAGTCAACTCACTAGCACCTTCAGGCCATACACAACCCCAACACCAGAATGGGAGACTGCCTAGCAACAGGTAAAAGGGATGGGCATTGATTGCATAGTTGCCATACAATCTGTAGGGAGAGACCCAGCAAGGGGAGGGGCGAGTGGTCAGATGGGAAGTTGGTGGGTGGAAGTGAAGTAGTGAAGTAGTGTAGTGTGAGGTAGTAGAGTAGAGAGTCAGAAGTTGTGAGGAGAAGGCGTCAAGGAGAGTGAAAGTACAGAAAGCAAAGGAAAAGACCTGAATAACACCGGAGTGCTGTAATAGGAGTGAGGGACTGTGGAGTACGGAACCAGGACTCCAGAAACCGTGGGTTACCTGTAGAAGTGTAAGACTCCAGGAACCGTGGGACTCCTGTGGAAGTCTGGAACCAAACACCGAAGCTGCACTACTCCGTCAGCCTCAGCAGGACCCTGCAGCGGCGGCCTCAATAATCTGGCCGCACACCGCAAGTGGCGTTGTCGAGAACACTTATTTTTATTTCCTTTTTATTTTCCACCCCTTTTTATCGGACCGACCCCCAGGGTCACCGAACCGGGCATCGGTCATGACCACGACTGATCTCCCCTGCGCACCGCATGTCGGGACCGAGTACCCCACAGCCCTGGGGCGTCACACCTCCGAACTTGGCGTAGTCGGCAGGATTCTGACTAGACCCGTAAAACCGGGTGACAAGCGTGCCTTGTAAACTCAACTGTGACCAAAACTTGCAAAATTGCCACTATTTTGGACATTAAAAACAACTGCGCCACAATCTGCAAAGGGCGCGAAAACCGGAGACCCCGCCCCCTGGGAGTGCCTGAACCATATAAAGCGAAACCAATGCAGGAATGCCAGAACCCTTCTGCAGAAAGTTTACAGGAGAGTAGAGCAACAACATGGCTACCCCAGGGGACAGAAAACCGGACCGCACCACCGTCCAACCCAGCCAGACCGGACCAGGCTGCATCACCTTCTCCGGTGGAGAAGGACCCAGGTGTACTGCCTTGCCTTCCCCGGCCCGACCAGACCAGGACGCATCACCTTCTCTAGCTGAGAAGGGACAGGATGCATCACCTTCCCCGGCGGCCGAGACCGATCCGGCTGCACCTTCACCGGGAGCCATGGAGGAAGACACCGCCTCTGCCGACGATCACCAGGAACTGTTCCAAGCTGCTGTCGGGGACGTAGAAATCCCTGAACCGGGCGATGAGGGAGCAGCAGTCGCCACCTGGGAATGGATCCGGATCCCCTACCCAGTTCCCTGGTAGCTATGATCTGTTGTGCTACCGAAAAAAAATTCTGATTCCAGTTTAAAATGTTGATTGACTTATGCCGTTAACTGTTGTACCCAATCCAAGGTATGACCCTGCCACAAGGAACCTAACGGATACCGGCACCAAGGAGAGGATGGTTGCAGGAAGGGTCTGTGGTAGAGTCGGCCGAGACCCAGTCACCATAGAAACTGGTGACCTTCCTCCTAAGGGTTTTGGGACCAGGACCTTTGGGTGGTGGGTGTGAAGGGGAGGATAAACAGGTTAGCAACATTAAAAGAAGTTCCTCCCCTACGTGGGATGAATGTTTATGTTACTGTTTTAAAAAAAAAAAGTCTTTAAAATATACCTTGTCATTTTTGCAGCCCGCGGACGTGCTGCAGTTAACCAAGGGGGAATGTAGCACCCCTGAGGCATCATGTGCCACAAATTGTAACCTGTGGAAACCCAAACCCCGGAATATCTGTGCCTGTCAACACACCAGCACCTTCAGGCCATACACAACCCCAACATCAGACTGGGGACTGCCTAGCAACAGGTAAAAGGAATGGGCACTGATTGGATAGTTGCCACCACCCAATCTGTAGGGAGAGACCCAGCAAGGGGAGGGGCAAGTGGTTAGTTGGGAAGTTGGCGGGAGGAAGTTAAGTAGTGTAGTGTGAGGTAGTAGAGTAGAGAGTCGGAGGTTGTGAGGAGGAGTCAAGGAGAGTGAAAGTACAGAAAGCAAGGGAAAAAACCTGAAGTAACACCGGAGTGCTGTAATAGGAGTGAGGGACTGTGGAGTATGGAACCAGGACTCCAGGAACCGTGGTTTACTTGTGGAAATGTAAGACTCCAGAAACCGCGGGATGCCTGTGGAATTCTGGAACCAAGCCTCACAGGACTCAGCACAAGATGGGGTGCAGACCCTAGGACAGCGGGACACTTTATGGTCAACTGTTAAATCTGCCAGGCGAGAAGATCTCCAGGGTCCATCGCCAACCAAAGAGTCTGAAGCATGAGCAGCAAAGATGTGACCGGGGATTTACCCCCTAAATAGTCCAGGCTGCCTGCAATAGGACCAAGACTGAAGAGAAGGGACTCCCAAGTAGCTCTAAGCCACGGGAGCTCATCCACAACAAGTGTGCACGGAGGACATCCAACCCAGGTCACAGCTGGCACGGAGAACAAGGGGAGCGGGAACACCTGTATCCGGCACCAGCGAGCGGGTCCATGTACCAGCCTCCAGTAAAGGCAAGTTGAAACTCCACTACCGATGTGGACTGTTTCTTTCTCGTCTCTGCACACTTATACTGACTGTCCCTTACCATTGCCCCCTTCATCATCTACTGCTGGGGCCTGTCTCTGCTTGCAGAGGGCCCAAAACACCTAAGCTGCATTACTCCATCAGCCACAGCAGGACCCTGCTTCACTCCACAAGTGGCGTAGTCGAGAACACTTTTATTTTTATTTCCTTTTTATTTTTCACCCCTTTTTATCGGACCGACCCCTAAGGTCACGGAACCGGGCACTGATCCCCCTATGCACCGCACGCCCAGGACCGAGTACTCCACAGCCTGGGGCGTCACACCTACACTTGCATTGATCATGTATTCAGGGGAGTCTACATGAAACAGGGTCACCATGCTGCTCACACTTTTTTAGGGTGCAAACTTCTGTATTAGGCAGGGAAATTTACCGGGCCAGCTAGGGCCAGTCCAGTGCCTATTCTTTTTTTTTCTTGAAGTTTACTGTATTTTTTCAGGCAACTCTTACAATTGTTATACTTACTAATGGTGGAGACATCCAATATGTTGGTGTTTGTTGTCTTTAATGGTTGTTTAATGTTGTGTTTAATGGTTGTTAGTTTGTTTCTGTGAATACTCTAATTGTGGCACTCCAGATTGTATTCTTTTTACTGATATTTGTGTATAATGCAGTCAGTGACACCGCCATGGTCCAGGCATGACTCTGCGGTCAGCTTCCCTTTAAGAAAACTTGTAAATCAACCATAATGGAATGGGGACTCAGTTTCCATCACAATCTATAGGGAATATCCTGATTTAAAAATATACTTTGGTCAGGCTAATGGTGTACGTGCTTTTGGTTTGAGACACTGACATTGCAGTAAATTGCCCCAATTATTTTCTCATGGAAATGTCTGTTCGCGTGAAGAAGCAAAGTTGGCATTATTTAATAAACTGATGGCTGTACAACAGATCACTACTGATGTAAGGCTAGGACGTAGATGTCTGTTAACATCATATATTAAGAATGATATAATCTACCATATAGATATGGAAATAATAGTTCCTGGGAAAATATACAAGCAAGCTGTCCTGTACTGACATGTAGGCCCCCACCACTCGGCACATCCAGTGAATACAGAACACAGTTATTACTTTTGTGAATCAAGAAATTCTGAAATGTCTGACTCACAGCCTGGTTACAAAAGTATCTCATTATATCATCATGACTGGAAATGTACAGTATGTCCCTTCAAAGAATAGCACTTAAAGCAGTTATATACCACTTAAGAGATAAGGCTTAAATAACAGATCCTATCTGCCGCTATAACTTTCTAATGTATGCTTAACCGCAAATCCTATGTATCCCAATGACTTCCATAGTTAAAAAAAAGTCAACATCTACATACTTTTGTGGGTTATGGTGTGGTTCTGAAGGGTTTAATAGCCTATGCTTTTTATTATGGTCAAAAAAGAAACTGCAGAGAAGAATCTGCCAAAAGTATGTGTATATATATATATATATATATATATATATATATATATATATATACATATATATATATATATATATTAGTGTGTGAAAGAGGTACTGTGTGATATTTCATTTCCCGCTATCAACAGGGGGTAGCATTTATCATTTCCGAAGTTGAATAGCTGCTGTAATTTCTACGTATACTACTTAATAAGATACCCTGCAGGGCCGATTTTAGTCAAAGTGTGGTCTGGGTGAAAATTAAAAAGTGGAGCTCCAAATACTTGCACTAAAACATTTAGGGTACCTTTACATGAACCTATTTCCTACCTTTAAGTGAGCGCTAATCAACACTATCCCAGACGTACGCGCTTGTTTACCAGTCTCTTCACACAGATCACTGGGGCCCAAGCAATGGCTAAAATATCATTCTCTCTCCATACAGTATCACGTTATTGGCAGCACATCTACTGTTCATACCTGGCGGTGTGCTGCTAAGAACTATAATTTTGTTCTATTATAAACAATCAAATCACACAAAGTTTTGCTCAATTGTTGGATGATTGCCAACATGTTTACGCCTACAACACTTTTTCCACAGTGCTAGTTTTTTAATATGGATGTTATGTTACAAAGTATATGCTGGTATGCTGTTTACACACACTCCATCCTACATACGCACACTCCATCCTACATACACACATAGTATGTTACATACAAACTGCATGACACACACTGTATGTGTGGCGCCCTGGAATAGCCAGATCGTCACAGGTAACACACACAGACACCCACCACCCTAGGCAGTTACATTAGCCAGACACAAAACCCTTTTTGCCTCCCTCCAGGGTCTGATGTCCACACCAGGTGGGGTGGAGCCAGGCGGTTGGCCCCGCCCACCAAGGAGTTCACAGGCCTGGAGGCGGGAAAAGGAGCAGTTTAGTCTTGGAGGTTGAAGTGAGAGGAGTGAAGAGGAGAGTGTCTGGGTTTGTGGCCCAGGCACTGACAGCAAGGTTGGCAGACGGTGGTGGCCGTCTGCAGGAGTGGTGGATCAACGCGGAACCGTAGGACCGGGGTCGGGCGGTGGCCCGCCGGTACCGACCGGGGAGCGAAGTGAAGCTAGCACACACAGGCAGGGCCATCGGACCCCGACTAGGCTTGGAGTCGCCGTCAACAGTCAAATCCAAGTGTGACAGGAACCCCAGGGGTTTCCTAACAACCAAAGACCCGTTAGAAGGCAACCGTCCGCACCGTGAGGGTATACAGCCACCGCCACAGGCTAGAGACCCAAGGGCCAGCGCCTGCGGGCAAAATGGGCTCCTCCGGCATCCATACACCGGGGAGCGGACTACCGTTGGGGACCCATCGTAGTCAAGACAGTACACGAAGGTGCAGGGAAAGACAGCTGCCATCACCTGTCCGGGGAGAGACACTGCAGCCGGCTGCGGGACCCGTCAATCCAGCCGTTTGGTTTACCGGAGACTTTGTGCATCTTTTGCTGAGTGAGTACACCCGTGCCATCCGGCACCGCGCCGCGCTGTCCCTGCAACCCTGCACCTCACCGACCCTGCCTCCCTGTCTCACCACCGGGCCCCGGGACCACCAACTCCTTCCCACGGAGGGGGAAAACAACATCCCAGCTGCTCCCTAACATCGCTCCCGGGATCCCCGTCACCAGCAGCGGTGGTGCCCATCTTCACCACGACCAGTGGGTCGCGTCGGGCGAGGAGCGCCGCCCTGTGATACTGTGCTGAAAATGTGTGTCAGAGGTTGTTAAGAGGTTAAACAGCTAAAAAATAAATGTACATTGAATCAGTGCTATCAGTTGTTTTCATGGATCCAGTTAGTTGAATAGGTGACATGTAAAGCAGGTTACAATCAGATAAAAAAAACATCAAGTCTTCATTTTTTTAGATCAATTTACAAGAAAAAACAGACATGTAAGCATGACCATAGACTATAATGGCTATGTTCTATCCATGTACGTGAAAAGATGGACATCTGAAAGTGCCCTACTTTTAGTTTACACAGTGGCCTTTCAGCATTAGAATCCTTTTTTGATCCAATGGAGCACAGGACATGGCTGCACCTTGGTTCTCTGTGATAATAATTTAGTCTCCTGCCCTAGGTTTTAACTTTTGGAGCGCGCTGCTGAGACTTGCAGTTTCTTATATCATTTTTCCTGTTAATAAATGAAAAGTAAATTTAGACTGAAACACTTCATGAATGTCTGTTCCCTTTCATCTTCTATGTTTTTATTTTCCATAAAATCTTGCTAAGTCGTGACTAAACACTCCCAGATTTCTGACACTGTGTTTTGTAAGCTCTGAAACCTCAGCATAACAAGTAGCCTTTCATCTGTACTATTCCAGGAAGAAATGTATGGCATTTCGTCATCACAGCTGAAAGACTTGCTGGCTCTGCACGTAGGCACAGGGGGAATAAGTCCGGTTAACTATATTTAGGCTGCACTGGTACTTCATGCTTAGTCAGAACTTCCTTTTACAACCACCACTTGTGGCCTTTTTCAAAAGAGGCACGGATCAGTAAAACGTTAGTTAATAATGGTATTGATTTAAAAAAAAAGTGACCCTCTTATTAAAGGTCTCTATTAGAGACCAGGAAGGGCACTAAGAGGACATTGAAACATTAGAGCAGTAAAAATCTATTAAACTTTATTAATTCCATGTACCCATAAGACAAACAAACTCCGTTTAAAGGTCAAACAAACATTAAAGTAATAGATGTGTTCCTACAAAGAGTGCGAACAGTAAAGGTACCTTCACACTTAGCGATGCAGCAGTGATCCGACCTGGTCAGGATCGCTGCTGCATCGCTACATGGTCGCTGGTGAACTGTCAAACAGGCAGATCTCACCAGGTTAATTAACCCGATGTGTAATGCAGCTACATGTGCAGAGAGCAGGGAGCCGCGCACACTGCTTAGCGCTGGCTCCTTGCTCTCCTAGCTGCTGTACACATCGGGTTAATTAACCCGATGTGTAATGCAGCTACATGTGCAGAGAGCAGGGAGCAGCGCACACTGCTTAGCGCTGGCTCCTTGCTCTCCTAGCTGCTGTACACATCGGGTTAATTAACCCGATGTGTACAGCAGCTACATGTGCAGAGAGCCGGAGCCGGCAGCACAGGCAGCGTGAGAGCTGCAGAGGCTGGTAACTAAGGTAAATATCGGGTAACCACCTTGGTTACCCGATGTTTATCTTGGTTACAAGCTTACCTCAGCTGTCAGACGCCGGCTCCTGCTCCCTGCTCGCTTCATTTGTCGCTCTCTCGCTGTCACACACAGCGATCTGTGTGTCACAGTGGGAGAGCGCCTTTGAAGAAAACGAACCAGGGCTGTGTGTAACGAGCAGCGATCTCGCAGCAGGGGCCAGATCGCTGCTCAGTGTCACACACAGCGAGATCGCTAATGAGGTCACTGCTGCGTCACAAAAAGCGTGACTGAGCAGCGATCTCGGCAGCGAGCTCGCTGTGTGTGAAGCACCCCTAAAAGTAAAGTGATTGCTTCTCAGCAACTATGAATCACTACTCATCAGTAGAGTTGAGCGCGGTTCGCGGTTCGCGGTTCTCCAGTTCTAGGCTCAAGTGATTTTGGGGCCTGTTCTAGATCGAACTAGAACTCGAGCTTTTTGCAAAAGCTCGATAGTTCTAGAAACGTTCGAGAACGGTTCTAGCAGCAAAAAAACAGCTAATTCCTAGCTGGCTTTCCGCTGTAATAGTGTAAGTCACTCTGTGACTCACACTATTATGACATTTCAGTGTATAGTGTGCGGGAACAGCGCCATCAGATCACTGCTGTTTGTATAATAGCGATCGCCATTTTTTTTTTTTTTTCCTTGTCTTCCTTCCCTAAGCGCGCGCGTCTTGTGGGGCGGGCCAGCATGTCAGCCAATCCCAGACACACACACAGCTAAGTGGACTTTTAGCCAGAGAAGCAACGGCATGTATGATAGGATGTCAATGTCACATGTCCCTGCATTATAAAAACGAGTATCTGGCCGTCCGACGCCATTATCTCTTCTGCGTCCTTGGTGTCAGACATCACTGGCGCAGCTCCGTCCTTTGTCCTATCGCCGATACAGCTGTATGCGCTCCATACACAGCGCTGGACAGCATAGGGATAGCACTTTCCATCAGTCCTTTTAAGGGCTCATACCGGCAGGGTCAGAGCCATAGGTGACAGGTCCTGAAAACAGCGACAGCGTCTGTGTAGCAAAGGTCAGGGATTTCGTCGCTGCATTTCCCCATTAGGAGGAAATAGAAAGGCAGGCTTCCATTCCTCTACCCAGAGACCCACAACCCTGCCACTGTACCCTCCTGTCCTCTGCACACTCCAACTCATTATAACTAAGCCATTATACTAGCAAACACTGAGTGTACCTAGTGGCATCCTAAACGTGGCTATTGTACTTTTTTGTCTAGTCACACTAGTGCAAAGACATTTGCAGCACCTCTACCTGCATTGCACACTCCAACTCATTATAACTAAGCCATTATACTAGCAAACACTCAGTGTACCTAGTGGCATCCTAAACGTGGCTATTGGACTTTTGTCTAGTCCCACTAGTGCAAAGACATTTGCAGCACCTCTACCTGCATTGCACACTCCAACTCATTATAACTAAGCCATTATACTAGCAAACACTCAGTGTACCTAGTGGCATCCTAAACGTGGCTATTGGACTTTTGTCTAGTCACACTAGTGCAAAGACATTTGCAGCACCTCTACCTGCATTGCACACTCCAACTCATTATAACTAAGCCATTATACTAGCAAACACTCAGTGTACCTAGTGGCATCCTAAACGTGGCTATTGTACTTTTGTCTAGTCACACTAGTGCAAAGATATTTGCCGCACCTCTACCTGCATTGCACACTCCAACTTATTATAACTAAGCCATTATACTAGCAAACACTCAGTGTACCTAGTGGCATCCTAAACGTGGCTATTGGACTTTTGTCTAGTCACACTAGTGCAAAGATATTTGCAGCACCTCTACCTGCATTGCACACTCCAACTCATTATAACTAAGCCATTATACTAGCAAACACTCAGTGTACCTAGTGGCATCCTAAACGTGGCTATTGGACTTTTGTCTAGTCACACTAGTGCAAAGACATTTGCAGCACCTCTACCTGCATTGCACACTCCAACTCATTATAACTAAGCCATTATACTAGCAAATACTCAGTGTACCTAGTGGCATCCTAAACGTGGCTTTTGGACTTTTGTCTAGTCACACTAGTGCAAAGACATTTGCAGCACCTCTGCCTGCATTGCACATTCCAACTCATTATAACTAAGCCATTATACTAGCAATTGATGCTGCCAGTTTAAGGGCCGTAGTTGCATTGTCAGGGATATTTATTCTTCATTATTCTGCTGTTAATAAAGCTAGACCACCGCTGCAATCTACACCACCTCTCAATTTTTACTACCACATTTTCAGTGCACAATCTTGTCGCAATCAACATGAGTGGCAAAATGACAGATGCTAGTGGAAAGGGGAAGAGGCGTGGTGGAAAAGGAAAAAAAGGGTTTGTCCGTGGGGAAGGTGGCAAAGCTCCATTATCATCTGCTGAAGATAGACCATCTACCAGCAAAAGTAAGATGTGTACTACTTACCGTGGACAATCCGATGTGCTCCCTTTTTTACGGACACGAACAACAGGAACAAAGGTAGATGATGGCCAAAAAAGGAAAATGCTTGAATGGATCTCAAGTGGTCCAACAAGTGCCCTCTCAGCCAATTCAAGTACTGCATCCAAAAAACACCAGTCCTCTGAGTTGTCATCCCAATCAAACTTGCTTTCTCCCAGCTCTGAAGTCTCCATCAGCCCTGCACAGTATGGTGGAACTGAGATGGCTGAGTCTGCAGAGCTGTTCAGTCACACTATAGCCTGGGAATCAGAGGTCTGCTCCCAAGCTACAGTGAGTACAGAACAGGAAATGGTCTGCAGTGATGCCCAGAACCTTTGTGACTCTGATTCAGGCCATGAGGACCACGTTTCTGAGCATAATGTTGACCCTTTGTCACAAACTGTAACACCTGTGGTTATAGACAATGAAAAACATACTGATGAAGATGAGACGCAGATACCCGATTGGGATGACAACTTAAATATTCGGTCAGGGCAAGAAGAGGCTCGGTCTGAGGGGGAGGGGAGTGCAAACACAACAATTGATGATGAAGTTCTAGATCCCACCTACTGTAAACCCACAGTCAGGCACTCGAGGAGGTCAACAGAGGTGGTGGAGGAGGATGCAACTGATGACGAAGTTACCTTGCGCCTTCCTGGACACAGTCGGAGTACTGGTAGCACGTCTACAACTGCATCCTCAGCCACCACTCTGCCTCTGAGCATTATTCGGGGTGGATCAACAGGTCGCATGGCCTCTAAGCCTTGCCTAGCCTGGTCCTTTTTTGACATAGAAAAAGATCGCCCAAATTATGTGATCTGTAAAATTTGTCATGGTTCTCTTAGTAGAGGTCAAAACCTCAGCAGTTTGACAACTTCTTCCATGAATCGTCACATGAATAAATATCATATGGCCCGGTGGGAAGCTCACCGTGCTGCAATGCGGCCTAGCGGAGCGAACCATCTACCGCCTGCCCCTTCCAGTGCATCCGCGCGCTCGTCATCTTCTAGGACTGTGGGGACAGCTGTCACACCTGTTTTTCCACCCACAACTTCCACCACTGTAACCGCAACAGGCAGTTTGCTTGGTAGGTCGTCAGTTGGTTTGGAAGGGGAAACAAGTGAGTGTGTACAGCTCTCTCAGACATCGATAGCACCAACGTTGGATGAAGGCGACATCATGTCTCAGCCAGCACTTTCCTCACAAACCTGCATTTTTCCAGGGGCACCCTCAACACCGTCTACACACAGCAGCCAGATCTCTGTCCCTCAGATGTGGTCAAATAAAAGGCCACTTCTTGCGACCCATGACAAAGCTAAGAGGTTGACTCTATCCCTCTGTAAGCTGTTGGCTACCGAAATGCTGCCTTTCCGCCTAGTGGACACACAGGATTTTAGAGACCTTATGTCTGTCGCTGTGCCCCAGTACCAGATGCCTAGTCGCCACTACTTCTCTAAGAAAGGTGTGCCCGCGCTACACCAGCATGTCGCACACAACATCACCGCTTCCTTGAGAAACTCTGTGTGTGAACGGGTGCATTTCACCACCGATACTTGGACCAGTAAGCATGGACAGGGACGTTACATGTCGCTGACTGGGCACTGGGTAACTATGGTGATAGATGGTGAAGGGTCTGCTGCACAAGTCTTGCCGTCCCCACGACATGTGTGTCAATCCTCTGTCTGTCCAAGTTCCGCCACTGCTTCTGCATCCTCCACCTCATCTGGGTCCTCCACCTCCGCCCCAAGCCTGCCTGGTCAGGCCACCAGCGTTCTCACAGCGCAAAAGGAATCACGCACCCCTCATTACTATGCTGGCAGCAGAGCGCAACGGCATCAGGCGGTCTTTAGCTTGACATGTCTTGGTAATAAGAGTCACACAGCTGAGTAGTTGTGGTCAGCTCTGCGGTCCGAGTTTAATAAATGGTTGTCTCCACTCAACCTGCAGCCTGGTAAGGCCGTGTGCGACAATGCTGCAAACCTGGGTGCGGCCCTTCGCCTGGGCAAGGTGACACACGTACCTTGTATGGCTCACGTGTTGAACCTTGTCGTCCAGCAATTTTTAACACACTATCCCGGCCTAGATGGCCTTCTGAACAGGGCACGAAAACTGTCTGCTCACTTCCGCCGTTCAAGCGCCGCAGCTGAGCGACTTGCATCGCTCCAGAAGTCTTTCGGCCTGCCGGTTCATCGCCTGAAATGCGATGTGGCGACATGCTGGAATTCAACTCTCCACATGTTACAGCGACTGTGGCAGCACCGCCGAGCCCTGGTGCAATACGTCATGACGTATAGCCTGGGCCAACAAGATGCAGAGGTGGGGCAGATCACCCTGATGGAGTGGTCTCAGATCAAGGACCTATGCACCCTTCTGCACAGTTTCGACATGGCGACGAATATGTTTAGCGCTGACAATGCCATTAACAGCATGACGATTCCAGTCATTTACATGCTGGAGCACACGCTAAACACTATTCGGAGTCAGGGGGTGGGACAACAGGAAGGGGATGAACTACAGGAGGATTCATATGCGCAAGACACAACAACATCACCAAGGTCCAGACGTTCATCATCACCAAGGCGGCAGGCATGGGACCATGGGGGACAGGGATCAACAAAGGCGCATGGTAGCAGGCGAGATGTTGAGGAAGGTGCAGGAGAACATGAAGAAATGGATGACGAACTGTCCATTGCAATGGAAGACTCAGCGGATGAGGGAGACCTTGGTCAAATTTCAGTTGAAAGAGGTTGGGGGGAGATGTCAGAGGAAGAAAGAACGGTTAGCACCTCTATGCCACAAACACAGCGTGGACTTGGTCCGCATGGCTGCGCAAGACACATGAGTGCCTTCTTGTTGCACTACCTCCAACATGACCCTCGTATTGTCAAAATTAGAAGTGATGATGACTACTGGCTTGCCACACTATTAGATCCCCGGTACAAGTCCAAATTTTGTGACATAATTCCAGCGATAGAAAGGGACGCACGTATGCAGGAGTATCAGCAGAAGCTGTTACTCGATCTTAGCTCGGCTTTTCCACCAAACAACCGTGCAGGTGCAGGGAGTGAATCTCCCAGTTGTAACTTGACAAACATGGGACGGTCTCGTCATCTTCAACAGTCTACCCGTACCAGTAGGACCGTATCTGGTGCTGGTAACAGCAATTTTATGGAATCTTTTCATAATTTTTTTAGACCCTCTTTTGCAAGGCCACCAGAGACAACAAGTCTGACACATAGTCAACGGCTGGAGAGGATGATACAGGAGTATCTCCAAATGAACATCGATGCCATGTGCAAATGGAGCCTTGCTCCTTTTGGGCTTCAAATCTAGAAAAATGGCCAGAGCTCTCCAGTTACGCCTTGGAGATTTTGTCGTGTCCAGCTGCCAGCGTTGTCTCTGAACGTGTCTTCAGTGCTGCTGGGTGTGTGCTGACAGATAAGCGCACGCGTCTGTCCAGTGACAATGTGGACAGACTGACGTTCATCAAAATGAACAAGTCATGGATCCAGAAGGAATTTACTACCCCTGTGTCATCCTGGGGAGAGTAAATGCTTGTGGAGTTGGAATGTGCTTGATTCAAATCAAAACATCCTGTTTGCAACTAGGGCACAACTGCTGCCACTGAAGGGGTGGGTGTGTGTGGGGCCCAATTTTTTGAAAAAAGGGATACTCCGCTTGGAGTAACCCTTGCTTACATTGTTTTTAAAAAGAGCCAAGATGAACAAGTCATGGTTCAGCAAAGACTTTATCTACCTACTCCAGAGTCATCCTGGGGACGGTTAATTATGGCGTATTTTTGAATGTGCTTGATGCAAATCTAGCTGTGAAGTGTACAACTGGGGCACAACTGCTGCCACTGAAGGGGTGGGTGTGTGTGGGGCCCAATTTTTGGAAAAAAGGGAGACTCCGCTTGGAGTAACCCTTGCTTGCTGTGTTTTTTAAAAGGAGCCAAGATGAACAGAGCTGGGATCAGGAAAGACTTTGCTACCTACCCCGGTGTCATCCTGGGGACGGTTAATTATGGCGTATTTTTGAATGTGCTTGATGCAAATCTAGCTGTGAAGTGTACAACTGGGGCACAACTGTTGCCACTGAAGGGGTGGGTGTGTGTGGGGCCCAATTTTTGGAAAAAAGGGAGACTCCGCTTGGAGTAACCCTTGCTTGCTGTGTTTTTTAAAAGGAGCCAAGATGAACAGAGCTGGGATCAGGAAAGACTTTGCTACCTACCCCGGTGTCATCCTGGGGACGGTTAATTATGGCGTATTTTTGAATGTGCTTGATGCAAATCTAGCTGTGAAGTGTACAACTGGGGCACAACTGTTGCCACTGAAGGGGTGGGTGTGTGTGGGGCCCAATTTTTGGAAAAAAAAGGGAGACTCCGCTTGGAGTCACCTTGCGGTGTTTTACATGATTTTAGAAGGGCGTGCCATGCCTATATCTGTGTCTCCTCCTCTTTTTCCTTGTCCAGCTCTTTTGTTTTCGCATGAGTATATGTCCTTGTCACTTTCCCATGTGTTTATGTTATGTTGTGAGTTGTTTGTCACCTTTTGGACACCTTTGAGGGTGTTTTCTAGGTGTTTTTATGTGTTTGTGATTGCCTGCCATTGTTTCCTATGCAGTTCGAGTTCGGTTCGTCGAACGTTCGACGAGCCGAACTCGAACGGGACCTCCGTTCGGCGAACCGACCTCGAGCCGAACCGGGACCGGTTCGCTCATCTCTACTCATCAGTAATGCACTGAATGGCCTACACAGTTTCTCCAAGACTCAGGTTATTGCTCAGACTCTCACCACAGTTCTCCAGCGTTTTACCAATCTGTAAAGGTAAATCACACAGACTATATAAAGATGGATGGATAGACAGACAGACAGATGGGATAGATAGATAGATAGATAGATAGATAGATAGATAGATAGATAGATAGATAGATAGATAGATAGATAGATGGATGGATGGATGGATGGATGGATAGGTGGATGGATGGATGGATGGATAGATAGATAAATAGATAGATAGATAGATAGATAGATAGAGAGACAGATAGATAGGTGAATGAATGGATGGATGGGTAGATCGATAGATAGATAGATATGTGGGTAGATAGATAGACATACAGACAGATAGACAAATAGATGGATAGATAGGTGGATGGCTGGATGGATGGATGGATGATGGATGGATGGATGGATGGCTAGACAGACAAACAGGACAGACAGATGATGGATGTATGGATGGATGGATGGATGGATGAATGGATGCATGGATGGATGGATGGATGCATAGATAGGTGGATGGATGGATCACAGGTAGGTGGATAGGTGGGTGGATAGATAGGTGGGTGGACAGATAGTTGGGTGGATAGATAGGTGAGTGGATAGATAGGTGGGTGGATAGATAGGTAGGTAGATAGACAGACAGATAGATAGAGATCGATAGATAGATAGATAGATAGAGATGCTATGGTGAATGGATGAATGGATAGGTGGATAGATAAATAGATAGACAAACAGACAGACAAACAGTACAGACAAACAGATGATGGATGGATGCATAGATAAATGGATATATAGGTGAATTGGTGAGTGGATGGATAGATACTGTAGATAGATAAATGATTATCAGACTATTAGACAAATAGTTGAATAGTAAGAAGTTTCAATATAACATCATGATATCAATCTCAACCTATTTCTTTGTATATAGGTTATAGCTTTAAGTATATTAATAGTGTATTGATCTTTAATTCAGTAAGACCAGGTCATCAGTAAACATGGCTATAGACAGATATGACCTACTTCGTCTGTGTGCCATAAGTCTCAAGGACCAGACTGAAAGGCTTTGACTGCATGGCTTACAATGGTTTTTCCTAAGAACACAATCTGAAAAAACACAGCAATGGCATCTGAAATGGTCGTAGCAAACAAAGGACCCTGTGTTTGGGGATCTACTCTCCACATATATTTGTTAAGCCAGTTTTACATGGTGAACCGCCTCTGATCATTCCTTTCTCTGAATTTGTGGTCAGTTCTTAGTCCATTAATTACGAGATGATTAAGATGCTGCATGGTTTGGCTATATGAATTTTAAAGTATAGGTTTCATTATTTCATTACAACCCCAGTGATGTCACAGATGAGGCGGTGAGAATCTGCCTACTCTTACGTGCTCACGTACAGCTCGGAGAAAGAAAAGACCTAATCATCACTGTATTGTCTATGTGACCAGAACATCTTGTAAACACCACTTTAAACAGCGAGAACTAAAAGGGAGACATCAAGAGAATAATAGTGCACAAATGCTGATGAGCCGCAGAGGAAGCGTCACTAGAAAAGTTCTAGCACAAATGTTGTTTAATTTAACATTAAGTACTCAGTGGCCCTTGTTCAATGAAACACATTGTGTGAAACAATCAAGATGCTGAATCACTCCACTGTGAACAATGCAGATACAGAATGCAGACTTGTATTGCATAATGATTAGAAAAGGAAGGGCGGTTAAGAGTTTTCCACAAAACACAAGTATTTTATTGCACAAAGCTCAGTGATTTATGTGTCAGCCATGAGGAAGGCAACCAGACAAAATATCAGGTTTCATGAAGACGTACGGAGAATAAACACATTTTTCAGAAATTCACACTGGGAAATGACCATTTCTATTTCTAAATATAAAAAGACAAAGCAAAGTGTTCATAACCCAGTATTTAAAGATAACCTATCACCGGTCTGGGGGTGCACTTTTTATATAAGAAAAACAGTCCATAGCCTCAAACTGGTGAATTATCTAAATAACCCCTATTAACAAAAGAGGTCAAAAGTGTCATGAATGACACTCTAGAAGTCTTAACTTTCTAATAAAAGTTAGAGGGAAACTTCCAGTTCTGGGATTGCAACAAGTAGACTGGGGTGCTACAACGCTGCAATCCATGTTGTACTGTAGGTTTGCGGTATGTATTTAAAGCAGTTAAGGCAGGGGTGGGATTCAGCTGGTTCTCTACAGTTTGGGTGAAACTGTTGTTAAAATTACTACCGATTCAATGAACCGGCAAGAAGCGGAGCCCCAATCCAATTCTAAAGCCTGGGGGGCCACCAGTTTAAACCAAATGTGCATTACGTACACCAGTTTATCGCATTGCAAAAGATAAAAAGGTAGCTGGCATGTCAGAATGGGTGACATAAGGGCCAGGATGTGGGACATATGGGTCAACGAGAAGGAACATTCGGGCCCAGCATGAGGGACATTCAGGCCCAGGATAAAGGACATTTAGGCCAAGGATGGGGGACATAAGGAACCAGGATGAGAGTCATACAGGCACAGAATGAGGGACCTACGGGCCCAGGATGAGTGACATATGGGCCCAGGATGGGGTATCTAAAAGCCCAAGATGGCTGACATGAGGTCCAGGATGGGGGACATAAGGGCCTGGATGGGTTACATAAAGGTAAGGGGTAAGGGACATATGTGCCGAGGATGAGGGACAAAAGGGCCCAGGATAAGGGTCATGTGGGCACAGAATGAGGGACATACGGGCCTAGGATGGGGGACATACAGCCCCAAGATAAGGAACATAAGGGCTTAGGATGGAGGACATAAAGGCTCAATATGGCCGACATGACAGCCCAGGATGGAGGACATATGGGCCCAGGATGGAGGACACACAGGCACATCACAAGATGGGGGACACATGGGCCCAGGATGGGAGAAAAAAAGGCCCAGGATGTGGGACACATGTGGACAGGATGGGGGACATTTGGGCCCAGGATGGGGGATATTTTGGCCGAGAATAGAGGACACACTGACACAGGATGGGGACACACAGGCCCATGATGTGTGACATTAGGGTCCAAGATGAGTGACATATGGGCACTGGATGAGAGACATACAGGACATGGATAGTTGACAACGGGCCCAGGAGAGTGACATACAGGCCCAAGATAGGTGACATACGGGCCAAAGATGGATGACAGACGGGCCCAGGATGGGTGACATCAGGGCCCAGAATGAGAGAAATACGGGCCCAGGATGAGGGACATAAGAAACAGTATGACGGACATTAAAGCCATAATGTTATACTCAGGCCCAGGATGGAGGTAATAAGGGCTCAGGATAGGAGGCGTACTGTATGTCCCCCATCCTGTGCCTGAATGTCACCCATCCTGGCTCTTACATCCTCCCATCCTGGGCCCTTGTGTCACTCATCCTGGGCCATGAAATCACCCATCCTGGCCTCATATGTGACATATGGGTCCAGGATGGAGGGACATACGGGCCAAGGATAGAAAACATACAGGCCCAGGTTGAGGTACATTATTACAGGAAGGAGCAAATTGTACCGCCGCTGCCTTTGGGAATACCCGGGGTGATGGAGTGGGCAGCCAGATGACATGACCATCCATGGGTAGGGAAAGGCCCCGGGACCCTGGATGGTGGGGTGCAGTGCAGGGGGAAGTGCAGGCTCGCTGGTTGCAGGGGTTGATCAGGTACTCACTCAGCAAGAAAGCAGACGCTGAAAATGTGGTAAACCAAGTCTATGGGTGCCGCTGCCCTCTTAGGAGAGCTCGTCCAGGTCCCGTCCCCTGCAGCACTGCCTGGTGGTGTGTGGCCTGCCTCCTGGCACAGTAATTTAGAGTGTTCAAATTGACCCGTAAACTTGGAGCTTACTGGGCCCCGCTCCCCAATGTGGCTAAGTAGAAGAGCTTGCTCTCAGGAGCTTACACTTGGGATTTCAGTGGGCTGCTTGCTTGGAAAGCCCTATCCCCCTCGTTGTGCTAGTGCCCCTGATCTCTGAGCTTCATTGGAACAGTCCATAAAGGTCCTGTCCTCCGCAGGTTAATTGCCGGGTCGCCTGAAGCTTCTCCCCGATCTAGGGTCCGTGTACCCCGACGTGCCTTTGGTCCCGGAGCAGTCATTAGGATCAGGCTGCTGACCGTCCTCCAAGACCGGTCCCAGGCACCTAGCCTCAATCCCCTGCGACCGGGGGTCCGACTCTAGGTCCAGACCACTGTCTGCGACTAGTCTGCTTCTCTCCTGGGAGCTACAACTCCCAGCTTCCTGAGAGCTCCTCACAGCTCGAGGACTACCACTGAACTGACTTGTCACCTTCCACCTCCCTGCCTGACCCCTAGGTGGGTGGCCCTATTCCAGCTTAAGCAGCCCACTGGTGTGCCTGACAGGTGTTGTGCGAGGTGTAACTAGGATTTGTGAATGCTGGTGGAGGCAGTACTGCAGGTTGGGTTCCCAGAACCATGGTGTAATGCCTGATTGGAGCCACAGACTCAGACTGGCTGTTTTCTGTCTCTTCCTGGTAGCAATGAATCCAACCGCTCTAATTATCAGTCCCTTAGATAACTGTATGGTTTTACTCACTCTACCGGCTTCCACAGATAAGTTCAACTCAGCCCAACGATGACTTGTAGGAAGACAAGGAGAAACGCTGTAGTTTTCTTCTAGAATCTTGTATTAAGTACAAAGTAAAGGCAGGTGAAAAGGAATAATCTGTACAGGGTTGCAGACATGTCTCTTCAGTAATGGTTCCTCTAGACTAAACTGAAGGAGAAGGGAGGAGCATTTTTCTACAGAAGCCAACTAAGGGAGGTACATAAGGACAAACTTCATACAGTCTAATCTACCTAGCAACAATAAAGACATTTCCTGATAGGAGGAAAAATATGCAATGCAAGAATTATATACAACACGTTGTTCCCATTCATGGGACACAACACTCCCCGTCTGAAATCATATGATTTCACAAGTCCTTCTACGACGTAAGGATTCGATCCTGTCCCTCGATGTCACGAAACCTGTAATGAGAAAAGAGACAAACACAAAAAATGCAACCGTAATGCACTGAATTCAAGTCCATGCTTTGTTAATGACGCATAGTCCTTGCGTAAAAATGTAAAAGTAGAAAAATGTAAAAAAGTGAATCCAAGTTCAACAAACCCATCTTCAGATTGGGGAAGCCGCAAACATGCCAACTCTTCCTCCAACCTAATAATCCAACGGTAAGGTTTTAATCCAAATGAAAAGTTCAAGGTTCATTGGACACGGACAGTTGTGTCTCCGTACAGCAGGGGTAAGGAAAGGTACGCTCCCCGCCGTGGCAGTGTCCAACGAGAAAGTTAGTTCATGTAACGTCCTCCTTTGGTAAAAGTAGCATGAGTTCGGTGACTGGACGAATCACACACATGTGCCAGCCGTGGCACGTTGAAGACTTGTAGTCGGTGAAACAGTGAGCGATGTGAATAAGATGAGCTACGGCTCGTACCGCAGATGACCAACTTGTGAAGCGCTTGAAGCGATGAGGTCTCAACTTCTGTTTTGATGTCACTGAAGTGTAGCGAGCGGAGACAACTGGTCTAATTTCCTTGTCGGATTCTGGTTCCACCAGCTCGTACATGTTGCCGGCGTAGTTATCGCAGGTCTCCTCGTATAAGATACTTGGAGGTGTCAGCCACATGTCACTGAGTTTGGCCGCTGCAGTGAGTCTCATTCCTCGGGCAGCTGGGGTTTGTTCGGTGGGAATGTGGTGCCACTGTTCGGCATGATCTCTGTCGAGGATATTTTGCGCAATCTCGACAAAGTGTTTCTCCATCTCTGGTTGTCTTTTCAAGGTGCGTTTTAGAGAGGAGGACCTTGCGGTTGCTTGCTGGGAGTTGTTTGGCAACCTTGGCCTTGGAGACCGAAAGGGTAATGGGGCTACCCAACTGTTAGAGTCATTTTGAGAGAACTCTTTATCCATAATCTTTATGAATTCTTTGTCTTCTCTCATTGGAGCCAATTTGTTGTCTTTGTTTGTAGACTCGAACGCTGTTGACCCGAAGTCGTCATCCCAGAGATGATATGCGTCCGCGCAGTCGGGAGGCTGATGTCGCCACCTGGTGTCGCTCAGCCTCTCTTTCACCCCGTAGTGATGCGGACATGGTTGAAAGTGAGTGCCGCAACCGTTTGGGAGGATGTGCGTCTTGTAGGAGGAAATCACGTCAGGACTCTTCATTTTGCCTACGCAGACGTTTCCTATGATCACCCAGCCTAAGTCGTAGCGCTGAGCGAATGGCGCATCGTGTGGCCCGTTGATGTGTTAGCGTACTTTGTGTAGCCGGAGGATGTCCCTTCCAATCAGAATCAGGATTTTTGCACTATAATCAAGAGGTGGGATCTTGCTGGCGATAGTTCTCAGGTGAGGGTGGTGAAGAGCTGCCTCTGGTGTTGGAATCTCTTCCCGGTTAGCCGGTATCTGGTTGCACTCGACGAGTGTCGGTAGAGGTATCTCTACAGTATTTTCAAGAGATGTTACCACGAGACCACTGGCTTTTCTTCCGCAAGCTTCTGAGATGCCGCTGCAAGTACCTAGTGTATAAGGGTAGGCATTTCCTTTTAAGCCGAACAAGTCGAAGAGTTCAGACCTGGCAAGTGACCTGTTACTCTGGTCGTCCAGGATGCTGTACACCTTCACAGCCATTTCTGGGTGACCTTTGGGATATACCCTTACTAGGCATATTTTCGCACAAGACTTGACCCAGAGATCTTCTCCGCAGACTGCGGTGCACGAGGAGGATACTGTGAGGTGGTTTGCAGCTTGGCCTGTACTCTCCCCGCCATGACTTGTGGTAGGAGAAGGTGTAGGTGCAGGATCAGGCTGAGATGGGTGGAGCGCTTGTACGTGATCCGTGCTGTCACACTCCATGCACTTAATTGTAACCTTACAGTCCTTGGCAAGGTGTTCTGTAGAGGCGCAACACCTGAAACATACCCCAAACCTTTTCAAGAGTTCCTTTCATTCTTGAAGGGGTTTCTTCCTGAAGCCAATGCACTTCTTCAAGGGGTGTGGCAGTTTGTGAATAGGACACTGGCGGTTCGGATTTTCTGCCTTCTCGCCTTCATTGCCCTTGTCTGGTGCTGACGTTGTTGTAGGTGGTAGAACGTCGGTCTTCTTGACTGATACTGGGCCCCTACGTTTTCTGTCATTTTGATGAGGGCTCTCATATCCGGGAGCTGGTGAAGTGGAGCCGGTTGGTTCTCCACAGGTGAAGCTGGGGTCTGCCTTACGTTCCGCGATGCCGTTGATGAACTCGCAGAAGTAGGAGAATGGAGGGAAGGAGACTTGGTGCTCTTTTTTATAGTTTGTTCCTACCGTAGTCCACCTTTCCTGCACGTTGTAAGGTAACTTGGCGACTATGGGTTTCACCCCACGAGCGGTGTCCAGGTAGCTGAGGCCAGGTAGGTGTGTGTCTGTTTTGGCCAGCTGGAGCTCAGACAGCAGGTCGCTGAGTTCCTGGTACTTTGAAGCATCCTTGCCAGATATTTTGGGAAGGTCATACAGTTGTTTCAGCAATGCATCTTCAATTGCTTCAGGACTGCCGAAGCCTTTCTCTAGTCTGTCCCATGCAGTTGCGAGACCAGTTGTTGGGTCGCTGATGTAGACGGATCTGAGTCTCTTGATTCTCTCAGTAGACCGTGGCCCTAGCCACCTGTTTAGCAAGTCCAGCTCTTCAGCAGCCGTAAGGCCGAGGTCATGCGTTGCGGTTTTGAAGGCACACTTCCACCCTCTGTAGTTTTCGGTCTGGTCGTCATACTTTGTGAGACCGGTGTTGGTGAGTTCTCAGCGGATCATCTCCCTCGCAAAGTCGGACATGTCTGATCTTTCCGACATTTGGGGCACATTTGCTGACTGCGTGGTGCTGTTTGCGTGGTTCGTAGCTTCGTGGTTCGGGAACATGGGAAGGTACGGAGTGGCGTAGGCGTTTAGACCAGTGACCGCCGGTTTGGTGTGTACGGACTCTGTTGTATGTGGGGCTGGAACTACACAGTTGTTGGGAGTGTAGCGCCTTGCCGGCATGTTAGGTTGCATGTAGACATGGGCATATGGAGGTTGCTGATGCGCAAGGTGTGGCTGTGCATTGGAATATGAAGCAGGTTCAGGCTTGAAAGTCTGAGGTGCATTGGACTGACCTGGAAGTCTGGAAGCTGTAGGTGGATCAGTGTCTTGAGGCTCTAGAGAAGTGTTAGCACTGACGGGAATGTTGATGGTAGTTGGCAGTTCGTCGGCTTGGCTCAGCACGTAATCTCTTGTACGCTTAAGTGAGTCTTCTGTGTCGAGATCACACAAACTGGCGCTGCCTTCTTGGCTTCCACCCAGAGCTTGCTCAAAGACTTTTAGCCTTGCCATGGCCGCCACGTGTTCACATTCCTTCTGAAGGGCTTCAATTTCTGCTTCCTTGCGTGCAGATTCTGCTTTCATCTCTGCTTCCTTGCGTGCAGATTCTGCTTTCATCTCTGCTTCCTTGCATGCAGATTCTGCTTTCATCTCTGCTTCCTTGCGTGCAGATTCTGCTTTCATCTCTGCTTCCTTGCGTGCAGATTCTGCTTTCATCTCTGCTTCTTTGCGTGCAGATTCTGCTTTCATCTCTGCTTCCTTGCGTGCAGATTCTGTTTTCATCTCTGCTTCTCTCTGGGCGAAGATGGCATGTACTTTTGTTGTTTCTGCTTCAGCGCGCACCTTTATGAGCTGCTTGTTGAGGGTTGAGTACCTTGATGAGCCTGATTTGAGTGAGTGCCTTGAGCTCTTAGTGGATCTGGATTTGTAAGATGCCGCTCCTGACATTTGCGCAATTTTTGCTTCAGTCTCGCTCACAATGTCGCGCACGGTGCGGTCTCGTTCAGCATTAAGCTGTCGGAAGTCCTGTAGTTCTTTTTGAGACTCAGACGTATTTGATCTCAGCAGGGTAGAGGAATATTTTTTACAAATCTCTTTGTAGGACTGGTATGCTGAGTACAGTTGTTCCAGGGCTCCCTCTGATGGTAGCTCATGAGCACCGGGCGCAGATAAAACAGTCACTTGTTTTTGCACTCTTTGCCACAATAATGCTGTCTGGGTGAACAGTTCACTTCTGGCTGTTTCTAGGTTCTCTTTAACCTTCCATGTTGGTTTGGTCAACGGCTTAGATCTTTCACTGTAATGTAAGTGTGAGTCCATGTCTTCCTCTTGTTGCTCTAAAGCAGGTAGTGAGAGAGCTCTCTTTGACTCCATCAGGAAGGGTGAATGCTGCTCTGCACTGGTTGTCAGGGAGATCAATACAATGTTGCAATCTCTGCAGCCAGCAGTCTGTTTTGCAGGATGTATTTGCAGAGTCTCTGGCTGCAATTTACAATTAGCTTATGGGGGGATTCTAGGTTTATAGCTGCACACAGTTCTGATAACAGGTTAATACTTTACAGGGCACTTTGTCAGAAGCTGCTATAAAGTTTTATGCTGTGGCTTGTTTTCAGCCCCTTGGGGTAATCCTTTCTCTGGATTGTATGCAGTATAGCACTCCTGGAAACAGGTTATTTACTGATATATGAATACTAATCCCGGTCACAGCTAATCCTTTTCACTTTTCTGTCTCTTCCTGGTAGCAATGAATCCAACCGCTCTAATTATCAGTCCCTTAGATAACCGTATGGTTTTACTCACTCTACCGGCTTCCACAGACAGTTCAACTCAGCCCAGCGATGACTTGTAGAAAGACAAGGAGAAGCGCTGTAGTTTTCTTCTAGAATCTTGTATTAAGTACAAAGTAAAGGCAGGTGAACAGGGTTGCAGACATGTCTGCACAGTAGCTGTACAGGGTTGCAGACATGTCTCTTCAGTAATGGTTCCTCTAGACTAAACTGAAGGAGAAGGGAGGAGCATTCTATACAGAAGCCAACTAAGGGAGGTACAAAAGGACAAACTTCATGCAGTCTAATCTACCTAGCAACAATAAAGGAATTTCCTGATAGGAGGAAAAATATGCAATGCAAGAATTATATACAACACGTTGTTCCCATTCATGGGACACAACAGGCTGTAAGGGGAGTCTAGAGAAAAGCCGCTCACAAAGCAGGACCCCAAGAACTCTGCAACCCTTTAACCCGTGTACAGGGATTTGGAATTACACAGAGCTCCAGAGATCACTACCTGTGGTAGGCTGTAGTCTGTGGTCGTCAGGCAGGGTCAAAAACCAGGAGATGCAAAACAGGAACCGAATCGGCAGGCAAGGGTGTAGTGAGGAGACAAAGCAGAGGTCAAATCCGGAACTGGCAGCAAGGTACAAAAACGACAGGCAGGAGGGTAGTCAAAAATCAAGCAAAAGTCAGCGCACAGGAATCAACATACAAACAGCACATGAGCCAGGAGTACAGAACTATCTCTGGCAGTGGTCATGTGACAGGAGGGGGAATAAGAAGGGTGTGGTGTCTTCCCATTGGCTGCAGGTGAATGTTGGCAACTTTAGCTGGAAGACACACACGCCACCTACAGTCAGCCAGTGGTACTGCAGGTTCCAGGGAAACCCAGCCTAGTGGATGAGCGGAGCCTGTGCTCCGCAGAGCCATGGGCACCAACTCCTCTCCCATCACCAGCACTATCCATGGTGGGAACATGGCATCGTCTGGCGATCGGAGCAGAAGTCGCAGGAGCGGGCTCCGGTGAGGACGTGACAGTCCCCCCCCCCTCTATGAGGGGCCATCGGACCCTCAAAACCCGGCTTGTCAGGGAACTGGAGGTGAAATCGTCTGACAAGACCTTTAGCATGGACCTCACTTGCTGGGACCCATGACCGCTCCTCCGGGCCATAACACTTCCAATGTACAAGATACTGCGCCGCCCTTCTAACAATACGGGAGTCAAGGATTCTCTGTACTTCATACTCCAGGTTACCCTTGACCAAAACAGGAGGAGGGGGGGGCCTGATTGGATGAATGGGAATACAATACAACTTGAGGAGGGATTTGTGGAACACGTTCGATATTTTGAAGGACTGAGGGAGGTTCAGGTGGAAAGCTGTGGGATGGATGACCTCGACTATCTTGTAAGGTCCAATAAATCTGGGAGCCAGCTTAGCAGAAGGGACCTTGAGTTTAATATGACGGGTGGACAACCATACCTTATCCCCAACTCTAAGGCTTGGGCCCTTGGATTGCCTCTTATTAGCAGCTGAGGCTTGACCACCCTGTTCCCTCTCCAAGTTCTATTTCACCTCAGACCAGATAGCCTTCAGTTTGTTCACAGTGCTTTCGGCCTCAGGAGTATCCACCATAGCGGAAGAAAAGGACCCAAAACGTGGATGCAACCAGAAATTGCAGAAAAAAGGGGTAGTCTGGATAGACTCCTGATACTGGTTTTTAATGGCAAACTCAGCTAGCGGCAGATATTCCACCCAGTCAGACTGATGATCAGACACATAACACCGGAGATATTGTTCTAATATTTGATTAGTATGTTCAGTCTGACCATTGGTCTCTGGGTGGTAGGCTGAAGAGAAAGATAACTCTATATTAGGCCCGTTTCACACGTCAGTGAAAAACACAGACGTTTTTCACTGGCGTGTAAAACACGCACAAGTCCCTGCGTGTGCCGTGAATCTCGGCACACGTGGGTTGTCTAAGTGCAATCCGGGCTCCATTCTCCGTGGCCCGTGATTGCACTTAGAGATTCACTCACCTGCGCCCGCTCCCGCTGTCCATGGTGCTGATCGCTCCCGCGACGCAGCATCCGGCCGGCGGTGACCCCCGCAGCAGCTGCTTCCGGGTCGACTGTGTCGCGCATAATGAATATGCGCGACAGTAATCAGCCGGCTTAGAAGCAGCAGGGAGAACGGGCTGCAGAGGACATTGCTGGACGCCGGGTGAGTTAAAATGTTTTTTATTTTAAAAGCACGTTTTTTTCTGGCACGTGTTTCACGGACCACACCACTGTGTGGTCCGTGGAACATCAGTGATGCCAGAAAAAAATGGACATGTCTCCGTGCAGCAATCACGCGCACGCGGGTACGCTGCACGGAGACACGTGCAGTGAAAAATCACTGACGTGTGAGCAGACCCATTCATTAGAATGGGTCTGCGTATGTCAGTGATTCTGGTACGTTTAGAAAAAAGCACAAACGTACCAGAATCACTGACGTGTGAAAGGGGCCTAAATCTTTTTACAGAAAGCCCTACCGAATTTAGAGACGAACTGCGTTCCTCTGTCAGAAACAATATTTTCAGGAACCCCATGTAACCGCACAATATGCCTAATGAACAACCTGCTAAGCGTTTCAGAATTGGGTAAACCGGACAATGGAACAAAATGACACTGTTTACTGAATCTATCCACTTCTACTCAGATACAAGTCTTCCCTTCTGAGGGTGGAAGGTCAGTGATGAAGTCCATGGAGAGGTGGGTCCAAGGACTTTCTGGAATAGGTAGGGACTGGAGAAATCCAGCGGGACGGGTATGGGGTGTCTTGGCTCGAGCACAAGTTTCACAGGCCAGTACATATTCCTTACAGTCCTTTGCTATGGTTGGCCACCAAAAGCTCCTAGTTACAAGTCGGAGGGTATTGCCTATACCAGGGTGACCTGCAAGGACAGAATTATGGAACTCCTGAAGTACCCGTAAATGAAGTGGGGAAGCGACAAACAGTTTACGGTCAGGAGTGGTTTCAGGGGCTTGGTCTTGGGCATCACGGATTTGTTCTATCAAATCTATGGATACCGATGATGCAACAATGCCCTTACCTAAAATAGGGACTGGTTCGATGTTTTCTGACTGAGAGGGACAGAAGCTACGGGAAAGTGCATCAGCTCTTGTGTTCTTGGTACCGGGCCGAAACGTCACCATGAAATCAAATCTGGAGAAGAACAATGCCCACCTAGCTTGCCTAGGATTGAGTCTCTTAGCGGATTCCAGATAAGTGTGGTTTTTATGGTCTGTGATGACTGTGATCTTATGTTTGGCGCCTCCAAGGAAGTGGCGCCATTCCTCGAAGGCCCATTTAATGGCCAACAGCTCATGATTACCAATATCATAGTTTGTCTCAGTGGGAGAACATTTGCGGGAAAAGAAGGCACAAGGACGGAGTTGAGTGAGAGACGGAGTACCTTGGGATAGCACTGCTCCCACTCCAACCTCGGATGCATCGACTTCCACAATAAACGGACGCATAAGGTCAAGCTGAACCAGAATCGGGTCTGAGGAAAAACATTCTTTTAATGTAGCGAAGGCATGCATCGCCTCTGGCTTCCAATTAACCACATCAGCCCCCTTTTTAGTCAAATCAGTGAGGGGTTTGGCAATCTTGGAAAAATCGCTAATAAATTTGCGATAATAATTTGCAAACCCAAGGAAACGCTGTAAGGCTTTCAGGAACTTGGGTTGCACCCACTCCTTAATCGGCTGTAGCTTAGAGGGATCCATACGGAAGCCTTCTGCAGATAATATATAACCCAGGAAATTAACCTCATCAACAAAAAAAACACATTTTTCATACTTAGCAAATAGGGAATTCTCCCTGAGTCTCTGGAGTAAAGTGCGGACATGTTTGACATGTGACTTAGCATCAGGAGAATAAATCAGGATGTCATCCAGATAGACCACCACAGATATCTCTGAAAATGTCATTAACAAAGTTCTGAAAGACAGCCGGCGCATTGCTTAACCCAAAAGGCATTACTAGGTACTCATAGTGTCCCTCTAGAGTATTAAATGCTGTTTTCCACTCATCTCCTTCTCTACTGCGGATTAGGTTATATGCACCCCCTGAGATCCAGCTTTGTGAAGTACCGGGCTCCTGTGAGCTGGTTAAAGAGATCAGGGATGAGTGGCAGAGGGTACTGATTCTTTAAAGTAATAGCAATAAGTTCACGGTAGTCAATACAAGGTCTGATGCCACCATCTTTTTTCTCCACAAAATAGAATCCAGCGCCGACTGGTGGGCTGGATGGTCTGATAAACCCTCTCTGCAGACTGTCGCTATATAATCTTTCATGGCCTGACGTTCTGGACCAGAAAGATTATAAATCCTACCCTTGGGGAGTCGGGAATTGGGGACCAAATCTATGGGGCAGTCATAATCTCTGTGTGGAGGTAATTTTTCAGGAGTCAGAAACAGAGAACACGTCAGCAAATTCCCTGAATGCATAAGGTATGAGGACAGGTTCAGCTCTAGTCAGGTTAACAGATTACGACATACACGTCTCCTGACACTCAGGGCTCCAGCGCACAATCTCACCCTGGTGCCAGTCTATGACCGGGTTATGTTGTGCAGCCATGGCATGCCCAATACCACTGCTGCTGTCAGGTTCTCAAGAACAAAAATTGACACTGATTCTACATGCAGAGCCCCAACAAGCATGGAGATTTCTGGAGTTACAAGGTTAACCACACCCTGAGTGAGAGGGGTATTATCAATAGCAGAGATTTTAATGGGAGAGTTCAGTTTCAGCAAAGGCAAACCCAGCTCTTTTGCTACATCAGAATTTATGAAATTAGCAGCAGAGTCACAATCAACAAAAGCCTGCAGCCACACAGCTTTTCCCTGGTGAGATAATGAGACAGGTAACATTAACTTTATAGGGTCTGCAGGGAGTACCTGGGCGCCTGAGTGAGTATCCTGGGGCTCACTCAGATGCAGTTGCTGCTCTGGAAGCGATTGTCTCTGATATCCAGGCTCTCCATGATGGTCTCCCCAAAGTGATCTGCTCCCTTGACGTCGACGGGACTCTGGACATGATGAGGGAGGTGCTGCAGAAGCTTGAACCTGGGCAGATTGGAGCTCTTGTACTTGCTGGGCGAGTCCCCGAACCAAGCCAGACAGGGTCAGCACCTGGTCCATCACAGTTTGGAGAGGATCCATCTCTTTTTTTTTTTTTTTGTGTTAGTGGGCCAGAGATAATGTAATGCCTGATTGGAGCCACAGACTCAGACTGGCTGTAAGGGGAGTCGAGAGAAAAGCCGCTCACAAAGCAGGACCCCAAGAACTCTGCAACCCTCTAACCCCTTTACAGGGATTTGGAATTACACAGAGCTCCAGAGATCACTACCTGTGGTAGGCTGTAGTCCGTGATCGTCAGGCAGGGTCAAAAACCAGGAGATGCAAAACAGGAACCGAATCGGCAGGCAAGGGCGTAGTGAGGAGACAAAGCAGAGGTCAAATCCGGAACTGGCAGCAAGGTACAAAAACGACAGGCAGGAGGGTAGTCAAAAAACAAGCAAAAGTGAGCGCACAGGAATCAACATACAAACAGCACATGAGCGAGGAGTACAGAACTATCTCTGGCAGTGGTCATGTGACAGGAGGGGGAATAAGAAGGGTGTGGTGTCTTCCCATTGGCTACAGGTGAATGTTGGCAACTTCAGCTGGAAGAGACACACGCCACCTACAGTCAGCCAGTGGTACTGCAGGTTCCAGGGAAACCCAGCCTAGTGGATGAGCGGCCTGTGCTCCGCAGAGCCACGGGCACCGACTCCTCTCCCATCACCAGCACTATCCATAGTGGGAACATGGCGTCGTCTGGCGATCGGAGCAGAAGTCGCAGGAGCGGGCTCCGGTGGGGACGTGACACATGGGGGGTTGAGCCCTGCACGGGAGAGAGAGATTGTGCAGAACCCTGTGACGACCTGACTAGCCAAGGGCGTCACAGTAGTATTTTGTTCCTGTGAGTGGTTGTGGTGTTAACCCTTGTTGTCCTTTTGTTGCTACCTTCCTTCTCTTGCATTTCTCCTTAGTCTCTTACTATTTGTTTCTGTGAGATTACAGTGTGTCTGAGTTTTGTTTTTTCTGTCTTGTCTTTATCTATGTTACCATCACACTACTGCCCCTTCCTTCCCTGAGGGGGCAGGAACAGATTAATTCTGGTCAGAAGAATAGTAAGGCAGAGGATTCCAGCATCTCCACTATCAGGGATAATCCAGAGGTTAGGGATAGCCTAGGGTCCCCTAGCATGAGAGATAATATAGGAGCCCACTGTCCCTTGCCATCCTACAGACACATTGCGACAATATTATTCTGTACGGTTGATAAATTTTGATTAATCAGATTATTGCACCTAGATTTATTCAATTACTGCATTCACTTTATTAATCCAGCTATGGCCTGAATTTTATATTGTTCTCTCAAATTGTTTTTTTGTTGCAGTTTATTCTTTTTCTGGAGGTTTATTGTTCTGGGAGTCCTTGACAAACCGTCTAAAAGTTTTTTAAGTGGCAATCCAGCTTTAAGAAAAAAAAAAGTGCTGTTCTGTAAATGTCAAGTCAAATCCTGACAGGGACAAAAGCAATTTTAAAACTATTATAAATCAAGTATATTGCACTCCAATAAAGATGTTGAGTCTTTGTGAAACACATTACTCTGAAGCCTGGCTTGAGTCTTCCATATTCATGTGACGAGAGTTATGTCACTGCGTTAATCATTCCCAGGATGCTGGAAACTGTAATGAGAAACTTCTTGTGCAAGGAGTCATTAATCACAGAACATAACATTGCATAATGCTTTCTGGAGCATGTGCAATGTGATCAGAGTACAAGGTTGTATAACTCGAGCAGTGTTTGTGCCATATGTTGACCTTTTCTGAAGCCGAAATGTAATCATGTGATGCCGGGTGGCTGCCAGCTTTTGCTAATGCTAATAATTAAGTCTGATGATATGGAAGGAAGAAAGTTAAGTTCCTAACTTTTTTTTAGTATTATAAAGGGAAGTATCTTTGAAGTTGCCGGCGTCAGTAACATACAAAAGAAGTCAGACTTGGCTCTGTTTTTTACAAGCTATTGTGAAGGGCAACGATACTTTATTGAAGTGGTTTCTGGCATGTGCACAATATAGGATTTTTTATTTTAATATGGATATAGGAAAACTATTAAAGGCATAACCCAATATCTGGAGAGCCCACATGAAATTGTGAGGCAAGATCATTACATAATATCTGGACACAACAACAGTGCCCAAAGGAACACTTGCGAAATCTGAACTATAAATAGGCTGGATGCAAAGTTGAAGTAGTACAGACTGTTTTCCTTCAATGTTTCATGTACATAGAGTTCCCTGATAAAGTACAAAGTTGTGTAAATCTGTCACCTGCCTGATCTCCCAACTTTAGGGACTGAGCTTGCTTTCTCTTTTGCTTTATTTAATATCTTAATGCTATTTTCTATATGGCTTGGTCAGTTGGTATTTACCGTATTTTTTTGTTTTACAGGACGCACTGGATTATAGTCAATACAAAAAAGAGTCTGGCTCACTCAAATACAGTTGGTGCCTCCGAGAAAAAATCACAATAATCAAAAAATTAGCTCGGGCACACAGTAAAAGTAAAAGTCTGAAGACAATGCTTTTTGAAATTCAGTAGACTTTTTTATTGATGCAAAGGACTAGACAAATCTGACGTTTCGGCCTGCACATATAGGCCTTCCTCAGAGATAGTCTGTGATACAATTTTACAGAAAAGAAAAAAGCAAAATTAATACATGTACAGATATTCATACATTATACAAAAATCCTAGTGTGAGATAGAAATGTTGGCATCAATAGACATATATACACTGATAGTAGGAAAAACAGGTACATTGTGAAAAATAATATCATAAGAAATATATTGGGTACCAGGATACACATTCTATAGAGAAGGTTCACACAACTGGAGACCCTCCTAACTTAGGCAATATAGAAAAATTGGGGCATACCTATATGAAAAATGGAAGAGATATGTATTCGAGTCACTACTCAAGGCGATATCGTCATGATAAACAGGAATGCCTAAAAATAGACACATGTAAGTATACTAAACCGGCCATAGGTGAGGAATTCAGGAAAAATTAGAAGAAAAAGCATTGTCTTCAGACTTTTACTTTTACTGTGTGCCCGAGCTAATTTTTTGATTATTGTGATTTTTTCTCGGAGGCACCAACTGTATTTGAGTGAGCCAGACTCTTTTTTGTATTGACTTAACTTTTTTAGTCTGGGCTCCTCTCTGATATCAACTTCTTCTACTCAAGATGTCTTTTTCTACCCTCTCATACAATGAGGAGGAAACTTCTTCCATTTTGGCTAAAGTTACCACTCCTAACACTTTTTTGACAATTCCGGCTGAAGAATCAAGATCAAGGGACTATGAGAAAATTCTTCGTAAACAAATTGCCTTCGATCTACATTCCATAACCCTGGCGGAGTATCATAAAGCCAAAAGAATACCCCGTGGCCTACGAGTCCCTCTACGTCCCACTTTGTTTGCAGACAATACCACCTATTGTGACAAGTTTGAGAGCATATTAAATAAGTGCTCCATGGATATTATTATTCTTACCATCGATTTCCTACAACAAGAACTCCGGGATGTCAGTGAGAGTATCCGAAGTATTGAGGAACAACTATCCAACACTCTTCCAACGGCTGAATGGAACACGATGAAAACACGGACCCAGGACTCCATGATGGACTTTAAGAAAATACTACAGGATAGAAAAAGATCCAAGTATATTAGGGATCAGGAGGACTACTCCAGAAATCGTGTTTATAAGTGGCGTTTCATGGAACCTCATGACCGTCGACAACCATACCATGCTTCATATCAGGGCTCCACTAGCTCCGATAGTGATCATAGCCAGTCCCGGGGGTCTTCCTCTTCTTCTTTTTTAGGACCAAGACGCCCTCAAAGGGAAAGACGAGGCGGGGGAAAAGGAAACCAAGGTGCCCCATACAAGGTCACGACTCGTTCTCAGGTAGGACTAACATCCTCTACAATATCTCCTCCTATCATTTGTCCCCGACAGAGTCCCAGGTATTGCAGAAGGGTCTTTCCTTTTGCCCCACCCCCACTTTCAACGAATTTACCCTTGACCAGGAACTCAGGAGGTTCTTCCGGTCCCTCAGACTCAAGACACATTTTCAGTCCCTAGACACCAGCGATCAGGTGGTACATACAGCTACCCCAGGAATGTTCCACCTTAAGGATCTTAAATTAATGACACGTAGTTCTTTTCAACCACCTAAAACTTATCATCCGGTCGAGACCTTCATCGGCCTTGTTAGCTCCGACATAAAGGAGGTTATACATGATATTAGGAATGGTCTTTTACGAGTTTGTCATAATCTCACACCTACGGAGTCTCAGGCCATTGAGGGCCTCAGGAGTAACCAGAAATTAATCATCAAACCAGCAGATAAGGGTGGTGCTATAGTGGTGATGGATAGAAGTTACTACATATCCGAGATACAGGGCCAGCTTGATGACCGCACCACATATAAGCCCATCCCGCGTGATCCTACACCCAGGATCAGGGAACTCATTGGCAATATGATCACGGAACATGTACGCCTTGGCACTTTGGATAAAAAATTGGCCGAATTTTTGGTTAAAGAATCCCCCATAACACCAGTTTTTTATACTTTACCTAAAATCCACAAGAATCTGAATAGACCACCTGGACGGCCCATTGTGGCCTCCACTGATTCCATTTTATCACCCCTGGCCATCACACTTGAAAGAATTCTGAATCCCTTCGTACCACTTATAAGATCATACATCAAGGATACCAATGATTTCCTACATTTTCTTAGGATAACTAATTATATCTCTGGCGATGATATTTTGGTTACTCTTGATGTGACAAGTCTATACACAAGTATAGACCATACACAAGGCATTGAGGCTGTTGATTCTTTCCTGGAACAACAAGACACACTATCTACCCATCAAAGAAAGCTGGTTATTGATCTTCTAACAATAGTATTACACAACAACTTTTTTCTGTTTCAAGATCAATATTACATGCAAGTACAAGGGACTGCAATGGGATCAAATGTAGCGCCCCCCTATGCTAACATTTTTATGGCGCATTTTGAGGACACCTTCGTTTACCCTCATCCTATGTTCTCGTCACATGTCATCGCGTGGCGGAGATACATAGATGATATTTTTATGATATGGCGTGGTGATTCTTCTAGTTTGCATACATTCTATTCGGATTTAAATAGTTGTTTGCCCAATCTGAGTTTCACCTTACACTCAGACCTACATGAAATGAATTTTCTTGATGTACTCATTTTGAAGTCCCCTAGTGGAGTTATTTCTACCGATTTATACACTAAGCCCACGGACAGGAACAGTTTGCTGCATTTTACCAGTTCCCATCCCAGTCACATCAAGCGGGCCCTTCCAATATCCCAGATCAAACGAGTTGAACGTATAGTGTCTGATCCCTTTCTTAGAGTGAGACGCATGGCTGAAATGAGCAATAAATTTGTCGCTAGGGGCTACCCCCAGCGAGTTGCCGCACCACAACCCACTACTAAATCATCGAGTCCACAATCAGGCCCTAGAGTACCTTTTGTAGCTACCTATCACCCCTTTCAGGCACAAGTGAGGGGTTCTATACTGAAACACTGGTCACTTTTAGGCAAGGCATATCCGAACATTCCAGAGTTTACTAATAGACCCCTTTTTTGCAACAAGCGCCCCAAAAATTTGAGGGATACGCTAGTACGGGCGGATATTGGCTCATAAAAGAGAGAAAAACGACAGATGACACTACAGACAGCTCGTTCTGGGAATTTTCCGTGTTTACACTGTATACAGTGTTCCAACATTACTAAAGGCAGTACTTTTACCCATCCACGGACAGGGCGGATCTTTCACATTAAGGATTTCTTTACGTGTGATTCATCGTTTGTGGTCTACATGATCAAATGTCCCTGCGGTCTCGGATATGTTGGGGAGACCACCCAACATATCCGAGACCGAATCAGTAAGCATAAATCTACAATTAGGTGCAAACAGACACTATTACCCATTCCTGCTCATTTTGTACAAGCTGGTCACACTGTGGCACAATTACGCTACCAGGTCTTGGAACAAGTTTTAGCACCCAGGAGGGGGGGGAATAGAGTACAGAGGTTGAAGGAGCGCGAAGCTTATTGGATATATACACTACAGACATTAGAGCCATTAGGTTTGAACCGTGAATATGAGGTTTTTTATTAAAAAATAATTTTTTCAATTTCCATACAAAAAAATTTTTTTTGCCTTTTGTGCTTCTCATGAACCCTTTCTTTATTTGCTATTTTACATTTTTCTATTCATTTCCCAATCTAAACCTTTGTGCTTTTTCCTCCTGAATAGTGCTTCCCTATATTTATGCATGGGTTCTTATTTATCATATGTTTCTTTTATCTTTCAGGCGCTGTAAATATCCCATCCACGAACCCGTCACGGCACTGTATCCCTGTCAGCAACATCCACCATTCTCTGGACGTAATTACATAATTTTCTGTTTTTGCAGACGTCGAAAAACTGCAATTTTAGCATTTTGATTTTTTTTTTCTTTCATTACACTGTTTACTGAACTGATTAATTTATTTTATATTTTTAAAGATGAAACGTTTACTAAAACAGCAATACTGAATACGTGTATTTTATATATTTTTTTATTTCTTAATTCCTAATGTGGTAATAAGGGGGTGATTTGAACTTTTATATTTTGCTTTATTTTTCTTCATATATTAGTTTTCTACTTTGTACTTTATTTAATAGTCCCCTTAGGGGACATGGACCTGCAACAGTCTGATCACTTGTTCTATATACAGCAACAGTCTGCTATGAATGCTAGCCACGGCCTTGTTCTCACAGGAATACTGGGATGGTGGACACAGAGGGGTCATCAGCTGACCCCTTGTTGTCATGACAACTCATCGGCATCCTGCGATTACATCGCAAGCACACTGATGAGGGATCAGAAGAGCGTGACCCCTTGCCAGCATACGTTAAATGCCTCTCTCAGCAATTGACAGCGGAATTTAACAGGTTAACAGCCATGGGCGGAGCGCTGCTCCACCCACTGCTGTTAGAGACAGATGAAGGCTGAATGATTCAGTCTTCATCTTCAAGGAAAGATGCAGGCTCAGCTTGAAAGCCTGCATCAAAGTCAGGGAAACGACTCATGACTTATATAGCATATCATAGGTTGGAAAGGAGTTAAGCAAAATAGAGCCCAGTCGCCCCCGCAGTCTAATGTGTGGTCCTCTGTGCCCCTTCTTTTTAACTTTTCACGTCATATGCATCTAATTCAGCCTGAATCACTCTGGGCCACTTCACATTGTTACATCATGTGTCAGCCAAGCCAAACAGCGTCTTGACGGATGAATGTTGTGATGGCATGGTGTGAAGGAACATCATAGGCGTAGTTAGCCAGAATCTATTGCCCAGATTGAGACAGACGAAGAAGATAAAGAAGATGTCCACGACGGGAAAAGGCAAAAAATAAAAGGTGCTAACGACTGGATGATGGACTCCACGGGTGGTGGGAGAGGTGAGGGGTAAGGTGAGAATTTTTTTTTTTTTTTTTTTTTTAACATTTAACATTACTTTGTTCTGGAATGTAGACAGAGCCCTGAGCATAAGGAACCTTCTATCTGTTATAAATGTGATGCAATTTGAATTTCAATTAGAAAATCGTATGATTTGTCAAGTTCGAATCTCGGAAAATTTGCTCATCTCTAGATTTTACCCTTATTGTGCTTTACTCTGGTATCCTTAGGGTGGATTCACACACAGAATTGTTTTGTTGGAAAAACATGACAGCAGGTTTTGATACAGTTTATTTTAACCTAAAGCCAGAAGTGGATCCAGCAACAAAGTGAAGTATTAGCTTTTCCTGTATATATTACGTTCCTTTCGAATCCACTTGTTTCCCTGGCTCAAAAAAATTGAATGAAAAACTGTATGGCATTGTCCGTTAAGCAGTTGTCTTTGGTGTATGACATTGCTTTTAAGCAGTTGACCTCATTATGTTAATAATTCAGAGATTCTTTGCATTTTCTACTGGTCATTATTAAACTATTACGAGGAGAGCAGAACTATTTTTTATCTTCAGCAGTTCACATTGTGACAACATTGCATCTTGAGTAGGGCTGAGCGGACCTGGACTGTAAAAGTCCAGATCCGCACGGTTTCAAAGTTGCCCGGGTGCCGGGCCCGGGATTCTGAGTGTTTGATCTGGATCCAGCACTTAAGAAAAAAAATGAAGGACAAATAAAGAAAATAAGAATGAGTCTGGATTGACGAATGCCAGGAAAATGTTACCTACCTGACTGTTTTGTCCCAACTTTAAAGTTTGGTGGAGGATGTATAGTGTTATGGGGATGTTTTTCAGGGGTTGGTTAGCCCTTCAGTTCTAATGAAGGGATATCACAGGGGGGTCACGAAGTCCTGGGGGGCAGAGTACATTAAAGTTAACAACACTGTTGACTCTGCAGATTTCCAAATACTGCTCTGGTATTAACATCAGCACAACAATACTCTGAACGTGGAAAACCCCTTTAATGCATAATAAACCTGAGGTTGTGCCAGCTTACCTCCTGTGATAAAGGGGCATTTAAGTGCACATTTCTTAGGGAGTGATGACCTAATTCTATTTATTTTGTTTTTCTCCTTCACACCAGATCTTCGCACATGTCTTACAGGATGTCTGTCCACTTGCATTACAATTTATTAAACAATGCAAGGAAATGACTTATACCTGCACCAAACCCACGACAAAGGAACGTTTTTATTTTATGTCTCGCTCCAGGCAATATGTTATCAAGCATGCCTAAACGTCATGTAAAATGATGCCATGTGAGAACGTCATTATGGAAGATGTAGTCTACCTTCTTATAATTATGTATACATTATTTTCACTGTTACAAATGTAATTAAAATGTATGGGTTATATTAAATTAAAAGGATCCAATAAATATATTATACGAGAAGAGTTTCTGCCTCCTGCCATCAGGGCCGTTATTGGACAAAGTGGGGCTGTGGACAAAAGATTAAAGTGGGGTACTAAATGCTGACATATTGCACCATCACACTCTAATATTTAGGTTACATTTACATGCGCTGAGTTCAGACCATTAAATGAACACAATATACAATATTGAAGTTGTTCTGCGCTTGTTTGCCAGGCTGTTTACATAGGCTGATGATGAATCACTGGTAGATCAATCTGTCCCCTATAGTATCATGTAATTGGCAGCAGATCTGCAGTTTACCCCAGATGATGTGCTGCTGAGGACAAGGATTTTTGTTTCGCCATAAAAATACAATCACTCGATGAATAAGCAGCATGTTGCTAGTTCATTGGCTGATTGCTGACGTGTTTACGCTTATCAACTCTTATCTCTACATCCAGGATTTAGAAATAGATGCTACATACATTCAGTAAGTGAAACACACAATGAATATTACACACGGATGTGTACAGCGAGCACATACACACACATACAGTATATGTATACACAGAGTACCTTCACACAGACACATCTACTTACCCATACATTCTGATGTCTTCATTAATATATGCCACCAGGGAGTCCATACATTCTAGACATTTGTATACAGGAACAAGCAAAAGGGTAACAATGTTTTGAACTTTTGACATTCAAGCTCCATATCTCACTATCCATTACAGCTTTGAGCTGAGACAACCATCATTTTATAGACAATCATCTTGGCTAGCACATAAATAAATTTGACTTACAACTATTTAGCATATGATTAGCTATGCAGATTCTTGTCATTTCACTGCATTGTTACTGTTTTGCTCCAGGTGTTCAAAAAATCTTTTCTTCCTGTAAACTACAAATTACAACCTGTTTTTACATTTCTGAATAGCTCAGTGTGTTATTAGGTTGATTCCCAAATGAAATGTCACTGGTTCGTATCGATAAGCAGCCATGAAGAAGATTTCTGAAGAAAAGAGAAACAATATCCTTCAGCACATCGATACCGGTCTCTTTGCCAAGAACATTGCCAAACTGCATCATGCAGGTGCTATCATAGTTAGAAGAATTAGAAATGACGTCTGTCCTTCCATTCATAAGTCAAGAGGTGGACGTCCAGGCAAAATATGGGAGTCAACAAGTAGACTCATCACAAGGTCTATCAGTTCTGGTGCGACAAACACAGCAGTGGAGGCGGCTGGTATGCTTCACAATAGTGAAATCACAGACATCTGTTCAAGCACTGTGTGACGCACATTATACAATTCTGCAATGTTGGCCTGAAAAAAGGTGAAGAATAGGGATGGGCGATCCCGAACTATAAAGATCGGGGATCGTACCAATCACATAGTGAGAAGCTCGTGTTACAGATCGGGTCTAGATTGGGTCCAGGGACTGGAAAAAAAAGCACATTATTAAAAAAACATTTTGATCATACTTACAGGTCTTGCGACGAGTCCTGCAGACTGTCTCCCAGCGCTTCTGCTTCCGTGTCCATCCGATCATTGCTGTGCCGCCCGGTAACCAGCACTGACTACTAAAGGACCTTCAATGATGTCATAGCCATGTGACCCAGTCACATGTGAATGCTGTATTACCTCATTGGCTACAGACTGGTCACATGACTATGATGTCTCAAAGGTCCTGGTAACTGAACTTTGACAGTCACTGTTGCATCGAAAGTCACAGTGTCGCATCGGCATCACCCGTACCGGCCGCACACTCTCCTAACAGTAGCGTTCGGCGCTCGTGTTCAGAGTGTGTCAGTCCGTTTGGGGAGATGCCCATGCGAGACTGCACGAGTCACACGTAAGTGAAACTCCGGCCTCAGTGTCAGCCTGCATCTCCCTCTGTATAGCCGCTGCTGTACAGAGTGATGTAGCAGAGGTGACATTGCTCATTGCTCTGTCTGCTTCTCACACTGTATAGACTGTCTGTACAGAGTGATGAAACAGAGTTGACATTACTCTCCCTGTGGATTACATCGGACTAAGGATCTTTTTATAATAAAGATGGAGTGTTGTGTTTTTCTTTTACTGTTTCATAGAAATTCATGGTGGTCATGCCTAATTTGGCGTGACACCATGAATTTCGGGCTTAGTAGCATCTGAGAATACAAAGCTGGTATTAACCTCTTTATTATCCAGCATGCTACATGGCTCCAGGGCCGCTGCACGAGCCAGGTAAAGCATCTGGAAATGTCGCTAAGAAACAATGCGCCATTTCCTGGGGCAGCTGCGGGCTGTGGAGAATCCCAGCCCCCAGCTGCCTGGCTTTACCTGACTGGCGATCAAAATACAGCAGGAGCCCAAACTTTTTTTTATTATTTTTTTAAATTAAAAACAATTAATGGGCTTCCCTGTATTTTGATTGCCAGCCAAGGTAAAGTCAGGCAGATGGGGGTGAGGGTGACAGCCCGTAGCTGTCCGCTTTATCTGCGGTGAGAATCAAAAATACCGAGGAGCACTACGTCATTTTTTTTAAATATTTATTTTTATACAACTATATTGTGTGTGTATGTGTGTGTATAGATTTATATATTTATATATATATATATATATATATATATATATATATATATATATATATTATACAGCTTAATTCAAATTAAAAGACCACTGCAAAATTTACAGTTTTTCTGATATATATTTTTGAGTAAAATGTAAATTGTTTTATTCTATAAACTAGTATTTTCAGAAAATAAATACAAAATGTATTGCTTGGAAATTCGGAGACATGTCAGTAGTGTATAGAATAAAATAATAATTTACATTTTACTCAAAAATATAAAGATAAAAATCAGAAAAACTGAAAATTTTGCAGTGGTCTCTTAATTTTTGACAGAGGTGTATATATATATATATGTATATATATCTATCTATCTAATATATATATATATATATATATATAATATACACTGTATATATACACACACAATATATGGTTGTATAAAAATAAATAGATCATTTAAAAAAATGACGTAGCGCTCCGTGGTATTTTTGATTCTCAGTGCACATAAAGCAGACGGCTATTGGCTGCCACCCACATCTGCCTAGCTTTACCTTAACTGGCAATCAACATACAGGGTATGCCATTTTTTATTTTTTTTTAGTTATTTAAAAATAATAATAATAAAAAAAAAATAAATGTGTGGGCTCCCGCTGCATTTTCTATTGCTTGATAAGGGTAATCCAAGCAGCTACTGGCTGCTATCCCACACTCCTTGGTGTTACCTTCACTGGCAATGGAAAATCCAGGGAAGCCTTTTTTCTTTGCCGAAAAGCTAAAAAAAATTATGTGGGCTTTGCCATATTTTTGTATGCTAGCTAGGCACAGCAGGCAGGTACGGGCTGCCCCAAACATCAAGCTGCCTATTTGTACCTGGCTGGGAAACAAAAATATAGGAAAGCCCTTTTTTAATTATTTCACGAATTTCATGAAATAATTTAAAAAAAAAAAAAAACAACATGGGCTTCGCCCAATTTTTGTGTCCAGCCAGGTATAACTAGGCAGCTGGGGATTGGAATCTGCAGCACAGGGTGGCACAAGCTTTCTGCTTCCCCTTCCGCTGCGAATTGCAGTCCGCAGCTGCCCCAGAAAATGACGCTTTCATAGAAGTGCCATCTTCTGGTGCTGTATCTATCTTTCCAGCGGCCCTGGTGCCGGGTGGCATGCTGGGTAATAAGGGGTTAATACCAGGTTTGTTTTACCAGCTGGTATTAAGCCCGAAATTCTTAATGTCAGGCCATGTTTGACCCGGCCATTAAGAATCTCCAATAAAGGGTTAAAACAAATACACCACACAGAGAAAAAATACTTTATTAGAAATAAATACATAAACACACTTAGGGACTCCATCTTTATTACTCCCTTTCACCCTTCCACGATTTTGGTCTTCTGTCTTCTTCAACCGATGCAGCTCTGCTATATCAGAATGCACTGGAGGAGAACACTTCTGCTCCCCGTGCAGTCTAATCACTCAATGAGTGAGCAAAGACTGCAGGTTGTTAAGCAGTGACCTCACTGCTGCCACCGTTGCCATAGTAACTTAATAAGCGGGTTACTATAGCAACCATGATGTCCAATCACTTGATTCCCAGCGCCGTTATTCACTGGCTGCATTACAGTGTGTGGCAGCCAATCCCTGCATGTAGGTTGACTCTGTAAATAGCGCCAACGTGCAGGGAGGAGAAGCCAAGCATGTGCCCTAACATCTCGCCGGTACACAGCATTTGCCAAGTATACCGAGTGTACTGAGATGGTTGGGGCAAGCACCGAGTACCAGTGAGCATGCTGACACTACAGGACCTTGCATGACGTCATAGTCATGTGACCAGTCTGTAGCCAATGAGAACGTGACTGTTCACATGCTATGATGTCACGGAAGGCCCTTTGGTTACCGGGTGGCACAGCAATGATCGTACTCGGAAGCAGAAGCAGCAGGAGACAGAGTCTGCAGGACGCGTCGCTGGACCTGTAAGTATAATGACAATGTTTATTGTTAACTATATTCTTTATTTTACAGGCCTCCCCCCTGCCCTATCCCATAACTGTAAAGTCCAAGATCGGTGATCGGATGCAAGATCGTGTATATCTTGATCCCAATCTTTACAACATGATCAGGTGAGGCACCCCGATCCCGACCATCACCCATCACTAGTGAAGAAGCCTCAACTTTAATATCATCATAAGAAGTGTTGGTTCGATTTTGCAAAAAACTAGGAAAAGTGGACAGTAGAAGATTATAAATAGGTGATTTTGAGCAATAAGACAAAAGTCAATAGACTTGGCTCTGATGGGTGCAAACGGGTTTCGAAAAAACAAGGGAAAAAGGGGCTAACAGATCGAGAAATTGAAGGAACTGTCAAGTTCAATGGAGGAAGCCAGATGATGTGGGGTTATTTCAAATCCAAAGGCGTTGGATATATGACTAGGATCTATGGTGGTCTCAATGCTGAGCTATATGTGAGTATCTTACAAGACAAGTTACTTTGTACACTCGAGTACTATGGGTATGAAAAGAATGGCAGGATAATGACCTGAAGCATACATCAACATTGGCGAAGAAATGGTTCAATGACAGTGAAGAAGAGGTGCTGGATTTGCCTCCACAGTCCCCAGACCTCAACCCAATCGAACACTTGTGGGAATAGTTTAAGAAAAAGTTATATACATAGTCAAGTGAGTCAACCTGTATGCACCAACTTTGGGACTGTGTAGAAGACACGTGGGATCAGATTTCGGTTGAGACATGCTTGAATCTGATCGAGAGCATGCCCAGAAGGAGTCAGGCAGTGTTGAAAGCCAAAGTTGGGTTTACAATATACTAACAAAATAATAAAAATTGAAATTTAGATTTTAAGAAGCAAAACAGCAACAAAGTAGTGACATGATAAGAATCTGCATAACTAATCAAAGGCTAAATAGTTGCAAGTTAAATTTATGTATGAGATAACAAAGATGATTGTTTATAAAATCACAGTAGTCTCACTCTCAAAGCTGGAGTGGATAGTGAAATATGGTGCCTAAAAGTGAAAAGCTGAAAACATTGTTAAGCTTTTGCTTTTCACTGTACGAGTATATACACTAGCAGGAGACCATACATTCTAGAGATACACACACTTGCCACCAGTCCATCTGATGTTCTGCCCTTCCAATGGTGACTTCACAATCAAATGACCAGTCATATGATCGTGATGTCACCTAAAGCCCTGAAGTCTTGCAGGTTACAAGACCTGTGATGATATCATGGTCACATAACCATCACATGATCGTGTTGTCACCAAAGGTCCTCAAGCAGTCTCCACGTCATGAAGCTAAACTAATCAATGTAGCTCCTGCTGTAGATGCTAAGTGCCCCCAAGGTAGCGGGGGCCCTCGGCAACTGCCTAGTTTTCCCTGCCCTAACATCAGATCTGCCTGTCATTGTTTCGGAGCTGATGTAAATCCATTTCTACTTTTGTATTTATACATTGGGTCCTGTTTGTAAATTAGATTCTTACATATATTTTATTCAACAAAACCTTGGGGGGGAACAAATGAGCAAATACCATGCAGTAAGTAAATAAATAGAAAGAGGACATGTAAATAACATACTTAGTTGACACTATTTTGATCATAAAAGCATAAAAGCCATTCCACTATGACATGTTGTACCCAATCAGGAGGATCCCTAACTCTTAGTAGTTTACTTCACTATGTGTCAGCAGCCCTCAAAATAGGCAGGGCAGAGGAGTACCCAGGCCTGACTGTTACACACAAGATTACACAGCCCAAGAAGGGGGGGGGCACAACCCTATATGTACAAACTGCAATGAACTAAAGCAAAAAACAAATAAATAGGTTGGCACACTGATTTGTATAGTGGTCATTAACAGCCATGGATTTTATCCAGCCTAGATTAGTAGCGGGGACAGATGAAGGCATGTTAAGGACTAGACATGAGCTGTCCAGTGGACGAGGGTGCTGCAAAAGGAAGAAAAATGGGGGTAAGAGCAGGACAATTATACATACGATGTTTGATTGGAACATAACACAGCAGTCATACTCTCTTCTGGCCCGCTCCTTAAACTACATGAATATTCACTGCTTCCCCCGCCTACCCTTTGTGCCAGTGTCTGTGATTGGTTGCAGTGTGATTACTTCTGTCTGGTTGTTGTGATATCACTTTCCTGGAAATGAATTGAAAGTGCATGAAGTTGTCGTCATGCAAGACCTTAATTTTAACCAAAATGCTTTTGAATATAGACGAAGGGAATTGTTCACATTGAAGCTGTCATCAGTGTGGGATGTGGCCAAAGGAAATTCACTTCTATGCCTTTATGTGATTTTTCATTTAAAAAAAAAAAACTGAGCTTAGAGACTTAATACGTAATTAGTTTAGTTAAGTAATGTAAAAGTTTTATTATCCCTAAACTGATGTAAGATCAAAGATCTGATGCCCTCAATGTCTCTGGAGCAAATTCCTCAGATTTTATAGAAAGTCATAAATTGTTGTAACAGATTTAGTCCTTTGTGGAGTGTATCAAAGATTGTCGTAAATTTATATTCCCAGACTCTTCTGTCTCTTTGTGATGTGAAGTTGCTTTTTAATATGACAATTTTCATATTGATTATGTTATGTCCTCGACCACAAAAATGTTTAGCCACAGATAGATGGAGGTTTTTTGTCTGTTATTGTGTGGTGATGATTCTTTCTTCTTTCTCTCAGTTTCTGTCCTATTTCTCTAGCATAGAAACCCCTAGTGGGACTTTCAGTGTACAGAATTAAGAACTATACATTGAGTGCAGAACATTTGAATGTACCAGGAATCCTGGACCAAAATGTAAAATATAAAACTTATACCCAATAAACACACATATACAACAAACTGTGTGCATACTATACATATAAAAAAGATATCTTTATTGAAAGTATCGATTTTGTTAAATATAGGGTCCATAGATAGGGGATAATTTATGATTATGGGAGTAGTCTTTTCAATTAGAGGTTGGGTGATACTTACTATATAGGACAGAAAAAAATTGTATATTGTGATAGGTAAGTAGTAATGAACACAGAATGCACAAAAATACACAAAGTGCTTGTATACTAATGCCAGGAGCCTTACCAACAAGGTAGAGGAAATGGAATTATTAATGTTGGAAGAAAATTATGATATTGTGGGGATAAGATAATGGAGAACTAGCTGAATGACAGCTATAGGGTGCTTTACACGCTGCGACCTCGCTAGCGCTTGCTAGCGATGTCGTGCGCGATAGCACCCGCCCTCGTCGTACGTGCGACATGTAGTGATTGCTGCCGTAGCGAACATTATCGCTATGGCAGCGTCACATGCACATACCTGGTCAGCAATATTGTGGTCACCGCCGAACAATCCCTCCTTCAAGGGGAGGTGCGTTCGGCGTCACAGCGGCGTCGCTAAGCGGCCGGCCAAAAGCAGAGGAGGGGCAGAGATGAGCGGCCGGAACATGCCGCCCACCTCCTTCCTTCCTCATTACCGATGGACGCAGGTAAGGAGATGGTCGTCATTCCTGCGGTGTCACACACAGCAATGTGTGATGCCGCAGGAACGAGAAACAACCAGCGGCATGTAACAGCAACGACATTTGGAAAAGGAGCGACGTGGCAACGATCAACAATTTTTGCCATTTTTACAATCGTTGCTCTTCGCTCCTAGCTGTCACACGCTGTGATGTCGCTAACGGCGCCGGATGTGCGTCACAACCACCGTGACCCCGACGATATATCGTTAGCGATGTCACAGAGTGTAAAGCACCCTTATGACTGGGCTGTAAAGTTATAGGGCTACAATATGTCCAAGAATGACCGTGCAAATAAGTGAGGGGAATGTGTGTATATGTAAAATCTCTCCTAAGGCCCATTCCTTTTTGATAATAATGTGAGATAAATAAAAATATAGGGTTCTTGTGGGTAGAAATAAGAGGAAGAGAAAAAAGTATATAAATAATTGTAACATTAATTATATAATATTTTTAAAATAATAATAACTGATAGGGGTTTGTTATAAGTTGTAAATTGAACAGAAGTAGCTAATTCATATAGATTTGATGCTGCTAAATATGAAAGTGACAGTAAATATATGGAAGTGAGGACATTTTTTTCATATTAGGTTGGCAATCCGGGGAAATCATTTCATTTTCGCTAGAAATAAGTGAAGACAGTTGTTTATTTCATGTTGGCAACAGTTTAAGGCCACTTTCACACGTTAGTGATTCTGGTACGTTTTTGCTTTTTTTTAAACGTACCAGAATCACTGACATACGCAGAACCATTATAATGAATGGGTCTGCTCACACATCAGTGATTTTTCACTGCACGTGTCTCCGTGCGGTGTACCCGCGTGTCCGTGATTGCCGCACGGAGACATGTCCATTTTTTTCTGGCATCACTGATGTCCCACGGACCACGCAGTGGTGTGATCCGTGAGACATGTGCCTGAAAAAAACGTGCTTCTAAAATAAAAAGCATTTTTACTCACCTGGCTCTAGCGACGCTTTGTGCAGGCTGTTCTGCCTGCTGCTACTGAGCCGGCTCATTAATGTCACGTATATTCATGATGCACGACACAGCCGACCCGGAAGCAGCTGCTGCGGAGGTCAGCGCCGGCCGGATGCTGCACCGCGGGAGCGTTCAGCACCAAGGAGAGCGGGAGCGCGCACAGGTGAGTTGATTTCTAAGTGCAATCACGGGCCACGGAGAACGGAGCCCGGATTGCACATAGACAACCCACGTGTGCCGTGAATCACGGCACACAGAGGGACATGGGCGTATTTTACACGTCAGTGAAGAACGTCTGTGTTTTTCACTGACGTGTGAAACGGGCAGTCACATAACCTCTGAGTTCTTTTTTTATCACTAAATTCAATTGGTGTGTACAGGTATTGTTTGTTTCGTTACTATGAGTAAATATTTTAACTTTATTTAAATTTTAATAGTGTGTTATTGTTTCTTTACAGATTTCATTTTCTCTATTAGAAATGTCTTGAGTTTGTGTGAACTTTCCTGACGACTCTTTTGTGACTGAGTATGTAAGAGCTACCATGCGTCCTAATTTGGACCGAAAAAAATACTGCATATTCCACCTTATTTGCTATAGTTCACACTTAAAGGGAACCTGTCAGGTCAAAAAAGCGTTCTGACTAGAGTTGAGCGCGGTTCGCGGTTCTCCAGTTCGCGACTCGAGTGATTTTGGGGGCTGTTCTAGATCGAACTAGAACTCGAGCTTTTTGCTAAAGCTCGATAGTTCTAGATACGTTCGAGAACGGTTCTAGCAGCAAAAAGCAGGGCTTTTTACAGCTACAGTGTGCAGGAGCCATCGCTGGCAGCCTGCCAGAAGCTGGTAACCAAGATAAACATCGGGTATCCAAGCAATGCGCTTTGGTTAGTAACCCGATATTTATCCTATTTACGTGCAGGAAGCCCACACTTCCCCGCTCAGCTCACTCCGCCCCCTCCTGCACGCGGCATGTACACACACACTTACACACACACACACGTCCCCAGCCATGCAGTCCACGACACTGACGTCCTCCTGGCACTCTGCACACATGGTCCCGCTCGGCTTACCTGCGGTGATGAAGTCCCGACCTCAGCGCTGTCACTGTCCTCCATGACCGCCGCTTGTCACATCACCTTCTCTCGCTTCCGACCTGAGACTGACTAGCGGTGACGTCACGGGCCTCTCACGATACTTGAAGGCAGCGGTCATTGAACTCAGTGACAGGTGCTGTCAGCAGTGCAGGAGATCAGCGCAGGTAATGTACCTCGCTGACAGCAGCACTTGTCATCCCCTGCAGTGACCTGGGCTGACCCATTGATGTTAGCTCAGGTCACTGCACTGCTCTCCCAGCCAATGGGGAACATCCTGCTCTTCATTGACTGGGACAGTGTGGATCGTCATGGCAACCCCTTGGATTACACCAGACCTGGATTTGTTTTTCCTTCTAATAAATTGGTTAAAAAGGGAATGTATTGGGGAGTGTTTTTTCAAATAAAAATGTGTTTGTCGTCTATTTTTTTTTATTACTGACTGGGTTGGTGATGTCGGGTATCTGATAGACGCATGACCTAACCAACCCCAGGGCTTGGTGCCAGGTGACATTACACATCTGGTATTAACCCCATATATTACCCCGTTTGCCACCGCACCAGGGCACGGGATGAGCTGGGGCGAAGAACCAGGATTGGCGCATCTAATGGATACGCCACTTCTGGGGCGGCTGCGGCCTGCTATTTTTAGGCTGGGGAGAGTCCAATAACCATGGACCTCCCTAGTCTGAGAATATCAGACCCCAGCTGTCTGCTTTACCTTGGCTGGTGATCCAATTTTGGGGGGACCCCTACGTGTTTTTTTTTTTTAATTATTTATTTAATTTAAAATAACAGCATGGGGTGCCCTCAGTTTTGGATTACCAGCCAAGGTGAGGCTGCCAGCTGTGGTTTGCAGGCTGCAGCCGTCTGCTTTACCCTAGCTGGCTACAAAAATAGGGGGAACCCTACGTCATTTTTTTTTTCATTTTTTTGGCTAAATACAAAGCTAAGCACCCCTTAGTGCCACATGAAAGGCACCAAAGGGTGCAAAATTACAAAATGCAGGAGAGTGGGACATTATGTGTCTTTCTGCCATTATAATGACAGAAAAGACTGATATGAAGTGTACAAGCACAGGAAAATCACCAGAGCGCTCTACGCTGTGAAAAGCAGTAGAAAATGGCACTGGAGTGAACATGTGACCGCCTCATGTAGGTTGAAGCTAAGGATCCTGGGTAAATTTATGCATTTACCCTCCTTCAGTTTTTTTGCAATACACAAAAAAAAACGGAAGGCACACGGATGACAAACAGATGACATACGGAACGGAAACGGATGCCACACGGATGCACCCGTGAAAAAAAACGGACTGTTTTTTGCAGACCACAAAAATGGATCGGTCGTGTGAATGTAGCCTTATTCTGATCTGCCGTTTATAAACAGCAGGCAGAAATAAGTGAATTCACCAGAGCTTGCTTGTGCAGTTTTGTGATTTATTCAATCGTTGGGGCTTTCATGTGTAAAAGGGCTGGTGGGGAGGGAGAGGACGCAGGCACGTCCACCGACGACGGCAGTTTCGCACCCGTATGGTGCTTCAGCTGAATGAGACCAGCTGAAGCACCATACGGGTGCGAAACGGCCGTCGTCGATTGAATAAATCACAAAACTGCACAAGCAAGCTCTGGTGAGTGCCTGGTATTTTTTCTCTACTGCTTACATGTCATAAATCTGGCTGCACCAGTGGCACCGCAGAGCAAGGTTTTTTCAGCCGATATTGAGGAGCTGTTTATTTTCCGCTATACTGGATGTGGATCAGTGCCCTGGATTCTCTTCATTGCATAACAAATAAGTGAATAACGCACCCCAGCGTCAGAAAATCTCCGGGGTTTCAGGGCTAGCTGAGACCCTGGAGATCATGATTCAGGATGGTTTTTCCGGTCCCCGCTCACGTGATCACAGGTATACACCGTATACCGATGATCACGTTACAGTAAATGACAGCGCCGGTAAAAAATTATTTATCTCCCATCTGGCATGAACAAACATGATAAATCTCCTCCCCGGTCCCCTCCGGTCCCCCGGTGTCGCCAAAGTGCCCCCCCTGATGCCCTCCCAGAAATCCAAGATGGCCGCGCGCACAGCAGTGCGCCGGCCGCATTCACCCTACTCCTCTGATTTCTGTCGCATGTGCCATGACACATGCGACAGAAAACTCCTCCCCAGGCCCTGCCAGGTCACCCCCTATAACCCCACCGGTGTTCCCCGGTGTCCCACGGTACCTGTGCAGGGTTGATCCCCCCACGGCCCTCTCCTTCACAATAGACGCTGCCGCATGCACAGAGTGGCTGTCAGCTCAGCTTCCTGTGTTCAGACACAGTGAGTGGTGGTTATGCATCTGTAAGCTAAATGGGCGGCACGGTGGCTCAGTGGTTAGCACTGCAGTCTTGCAGCGCTGAGGTCCTGGGTTCAATTCTCACCAAGGGCACCATCTGCAAGGAGTTTGTATGTTCTCCCCGTGTTTGCGTGGGTTTTCTCCGGGTACTCCGGTTTCCTCCCACACTCCAAAGACATACAGCGCTATGGAATTAATAACGCTATATAAATGAATAAATTATTATTATTACTGCAATGCCCTGCTCATGAGGTAAGGAACATAATTGATCAGGAGAGCAATATACTACATTTCCAAATGGAAGGATTTGCTTTTATAGTTTCCCTGCTGAACGACTACCAAACATGAGAGTCCGTTATACGCCACAAGAAAACACATCTAAATAGCGAGCTCTGTTGTTAAGTATTCATTCAGCTGGATAACTGGACTTAAAGGGGTATTCCATCTCCAAGATCCTATCCCCAATATATAGTAGGTGGAGTAGCAATAATATCAGCAAATACCAATATTTGGAAATGTAGAATAGTTCTCCTGATTAGGCATGCCCTTACCTCATGAGCAGGGCATTGCAGCTTTGGTAGCAACCATTCATTACGACATGGACTCTGCTGCTGTGGACCCGGGGAGAGTGAGTGCAGATTCATTGCACCCACACTCCTCACATGAAGGGTCCGCACTCCTAGAAAATGTGGGATACATTCCCTGAGTGTCTCCCCCCCATATTCTAGACGGTCCAGAGTCGTCGTGGGACCCCTTTATTTTTTTTCTTCCAATAAATTGGTGAAAGAGGAAATGTTTTGGGGACTGTTTTTTCAAATAAATTTCTTTTGTCGATTTTTTTTTTTTTTTTTTTGTTAGTACTGACAGTTTATGATGTTGGGTATCTAATAGACGCCATGACATCACAAACTGCTGGGCTTGATCTCAGGTGACTTTATAGCCAGTATCAACCCGATTTATTACCCCGTTTGCCACTGCACCAGGGCACGGGATGAGCTGGGGTGAAGCGCCAGGATTGGCGCATCTAGTGGATGCGCCACGTCTGGGGTGCCTGCGGCCTGCTATTTTTAAGCTGTGAAGGCCCAATAACTATGGACCTTCCCACCCTGAGAATACCAGACCACAGCTGTCCGCTTTACCTTGGCTGGTGATCCAATTTGGGGGGGACCCTACTTTTTTTGTGTAATTATTAATATTTATAAAATAATTATAAAAAAAGAGCCTGGGGGGACCTCCACATTGGATCCCCAACCACGGTAAAGCTGCCAGCTGTGGTTTTCAGGCTACAGCCGTCTGCTTTACCCTAACTGCCTATCAAAAATGGGGGGATCCAACGTCATTTTTTTTTAACTTTTTTTTAAATAGAAAAAATTAATGGGCTTCCCTGTATTTTCATTGCCAACCAAGGTAACGGCAGGCAGATGGGGGTGGCAACCCATAGCTGTCTGCTTTATCTGCGCTGAGAATCAAAAATACCGCGGAGCGCTACGTCATTTTTTTTAAAGATTTATTTTTACAGCACTGTGATGTCCAGCAATCAAAATACAGGGAAGCCCATTTTGTTTTTAGTTATTTAAATAAATAATTAAAAAAAATATATATGGGCTCCCGCTGCATTTTTTGTATTGCTAGCTAAGGGTAATCCAAGCAGCTACTGGCTGCTAACCCCCACTGCTTAGTGTTACCTTCACTGGCAATGGAAAATCCAGTGAAGCATTTTTTATTTTTTTTGCCAAAAAACTACAAAAAAAGGACGTGAGCTTCGCCATATTTTTGTATGCTAGCCAGGTATAGCAGGCAGGTGCTGGAAGAGTTGGATACAGCGCCAGAAGATGGCGCTTCTATGAAAGTGCCATTTTCTGAGGCGGCTGCAGACTGCAAGTCGCAGCAGTGGGGCTCAGAAAGCTCAGGCCAACCTGTTCTGCAGATTCCAATCCCCAGCTGCCTACTAGTACCTGGCTGGACACAAAAATGGGGCGAAGCCTACGTCATTTGTTTTCTAATTATTTCATGAAATTCATGAAATAATAAAAAAAGGGCTTCTCTTTATTTTTGGTTCCCAGCCGGGTACAAATAGGCAACTGGGGGTTGGGGGCAGCCGTACCTGCCTGCTGTACCTGGCTAGTATACAAAAATATGGCGAAGCCCACATAATTTTTTCAGGGGGCAAAAAACTTCTGCATACAGTCCTGGATGGAGTATGCTGAACCTTGTAGTTCTGCAGCTGCTGTCTGTCTGTATGGAGAAGAGCAGACAGCAGCTGCAGAACTACAAGGCTCAGCATACTCCATCCAGGACTGTATGCAGAAGTTTTTTGCCCACCAAAAAAATGACGTGGGCTTCGCCATATTTTTGTATGCTAGCCAGGTACAGCAGGCAGCCACGGGCTGCCTCCAGCCCCCAGTTGCCTATTTGTACCCGGCTGGGAACTAAAAATATAGGGAAGCCCGTTTTTTTAATTATTTCACTTATTTCATGAATTAATTAAAAAACAAATGACGTGGGCTTCGTCCTTATTTTTGTGTCCAGCCAGGTACAACTAGGCAGCTGGGGATTGGAATCCACAGCACAGGTTAGCCCGAGGTTTCTGGGCGCCTCTGCTGCGAATTGCAGTCCGCAGCCGCCCCAGAAAATGGCGCTCTCATAGAAGCGCCATCATCTGGCGCTGTATCCAACTCTTCCAACAGCCCTGGATCCGGGTGGCTTGTTGGGTAATCATGAGTTAATACTGGCTTTGTTTTACTAGCCAGTATTAAGCCAGAGATTCTTAATGTCAGGCACGTTTGACCCGGCCATTAAGAATCTCCAATAAAGGGTTAAAAAAAACACCACACAGAGAAAAAAATACTTTAATAGAAATAAATACACAGACACATTAGAGACTCCATCTTTATTACCCCCTGTCAGCCCTCCACGATCCATGGTCTTCTGTCTTTCTCGTGAAGCAGCGTGCAGCCTTCACTCCGTGAGAGATCAGTGCTGCTGGCTGCTGGCGGTGACAGACGCGTTACCATTGCAACAGGGCTCCGATCATGTGATTCCCGGAGCCGCGGTTAGCGGTGACGTCACCGCTAACTGCGTTGCTATGGCAACGGTGATCTCCGTTAATGACCGGCTGTGTCAGCCGGTCCCTAACGGAACGGGGAGTCGACTGTGTGCTAGAGCATGTCGCCGGAACACGGCGATACACAAATGTGCACCGTGTACCGGAGAGTGCAATGACAGGTCCTACATGACGCGTCATATTCATGTGACCAGTCTGTGGCCAATGAGATAATAGCCACGTGACTGGTCACATGGCTATTTTGACGTCACACAGGTCCTGCATCACTGCTTGCAGTGCTGGTCACCGGGAGGATTCAGCGATCATCGGATGGAATAGCGGCAGGAGACAGAGTGCAGGAGGGATCGCGGGGACCGGTAAGTGTTATGGCAATGTTTATTAACTGTATGTGTACATTTATAATGCGTTTTTATGTGTTTGTGATTGCCTCCCATTATATCCTATTGGTTCGAGTTCGGTTTGTCAAACGTTCGCTGAACTGAACTCGAACGAGACCTCCGTTCGACGAACCGAACTCGAGCCGAACCACAGCCAGTTCGCTCATCTCTAGTTCTGACCTACAAGCAGCAGCCTGTGTGAGCTAGTAACCCCTTCCTACCCATCCCTGTGTTGTTATATTGTGTAATATGAAAGTGATAACATACGTTTTATTACTTTCATATTCCCTATGTAAATGATAGTGTCTCTAGCCCCATAGGCGTCTCATCGCCCTGTGGGTGTCTACATGCTTTCCATGGTATCACGCCCCTGTGGGCGTGATACCATGGATTTACATCAGCGACGTGACCGTCGCTACTTTAGAATCTCGTGCATGCGTGCTCTTACCATTCTTGTCACCTCATCTCTGCATTTCCAAGACGCTCTAGGAATAACTTACCTTTCAGGACACGGTACAGACACAGTCCCGCACTACTTTTAAACTTAAGTGGATATACTCACCCATTGGTTCTATATAATAGCTCCCACTATCCACTTTAATTATGTCACATTGTTATCAATAGTGAAAACCCTACCCATCTTATTGAGACTGTGCTCCATATTTTTTCATCTGGAGATGGATTAGGTTAGAACTGCTCCACATTGAGCGGGCAGGTAAATTTACTACATTGCAAAAGCTTGAATCACAAGCACCACACAGGCAAAGACACAGCACCCTACACCACTTCTTTCTGTATAGTAGCGCTTGTTAAGTGTGAACTATAGCAACTATGTTGGAATCTATTTATTGTATTCCAGGAAGCGTGTTGTCACGATTCCTCTGTGCAGAGCATCTTGCACACAGGTAATACTCTGCTTCGCATTCCTGAATTACGGAGCCGGCAGTGACATTATTCCTTTGTGCAGAGCATCTTGCATTTGGAGATGCTCTGGTGTGTTTTTTTGAGCACTAGCTGACAGGTTGCTTGACAGTACAGGATTCCATGCAGGTTCTTGTATGTGCCTTTACTCAGGTGTTTCACCTTCCTGATAATTGCTCCGCTTCTTTACTGAGCATGCTTTTCCAGAACCTCACCAGTCATACTCTCTGGTTCTGCAGTTGTGCTCTTGGCTTGTGTTTGTACTTGTGTTCTGATCTAAGTTTCTTGACCCCGGACCTTTGTTTGACTCCTCTCTGCCCTCTCCCTGTTCTTGTCTTTACCTCCTGGCTTTTGACCTCGGACCATTACCTGACCACGTCTTCGTCTGCTCCCTGAATCTAATACGTACTCTCCTAGAACTCTGACCCTCGGCCTTTGACTTGACTGAATTTCTGCTTACTCCCTGTGTTGTTTGCAACACTTGTGCAAGCAACATGTGAGATTGGATTCATGGTGAAGGTTGTTTGCCCTTTGCAGTGCCCATAATTTGGAGATAATCCTCAAATTATTCAACAGAATGCTATTGCTGTATGATAACACCTATTTGGCAAAGGAATATGTAAAAAGAAGGAAAGTAATATATGCTATCCGAACATCACCATAGCTATTAGACCTTTTCCACATGGAGAAGGTCTACCTATTCCGGAACCAGAAAAGTATCAATTGGACTTTGATGAAGAAAAAAATGATGTCGGTGTGTATTCTTCATATGATCCTAATCTTTACTGTGAAAGTGATGGCAACCCTGACAAAGTCACTCAACATGAGTGACTTGATAAGAGATTTAGGCTATGTGCACACATAGCGTAATTACATGCAGTTACGTTGCGCTTTGTAGCACAGCGTAACTGCATACGTCCTGCGTCCCCTGCATAATCTATGGAGATTATGCAGGAGCCGTGCGCACGTGGCGTATTAGAGCACAGCGCTTCGGCTGCTGCCCGAAGCGCGCGTTCTAAGAACTGACATGTCACTTCTTCCGTGCGCTTTGCCGGCAGCTCCTGCTCTGTCTATGGCAGGAGCTGCAGGCAGAGCGCATGGAATCGGCTTTTTTTTTTTTCTCTACGGACATTTTCTGCAGCGATTTGAAGCGCACGTGTGCTCTTCAGATCACTGCAGAAATTTCTGCAGGGCTAGTACGCAACCTGCGCACATAGCCTTAGACCTCACTAGAAACAAAGCTGAAGTACTAACATTAAGAGCACAACAGTGGAGGTTTCTTGCACATTCAGTAAGGCTGGGGCCACACGGGGATTACTGCAATCCCCTCGCATGAAAACTCGGCTCACACTGGCAGTACAGCAGAGCCGAGTGTCATGCGAGTGTCCCTGCGATTGAGGTCCGACTGTGCGAGCGGACCTCAGCTGTGGGGGGCGGGCTGGCACTGAGGAGGGGAGGGAGGGATTTATCTCCCTTTCTCCTTCGTAGCCGACTATTGCCAATCTCGCACTGCAGGGCAGTGCGATTTTTCTCTCCCCCCATACAATTAATTGGGTGCGAGAGAAAGAGTCTTGCATTACAATCGCAGCATGCTGCGAATGTTTTCTCGGCCTGATTAGGGCTGAGAAAATAATCGCTCATGTGTGCTGACACAGGCTAATATTGGTCCGAGTGGAATGCGATTTTTTTTATCGCACTCCATTCGCACCGATTTTCATGCCATGTGGCTTAGGCCTTAGGGGCACTTTGCACACTACGACATCGCAGGTGCGATGTCGGTGGGGTCAAATTCAAAGTGACGCACATCCGGCGTTGCAGGCGATATCGTAGTGTGTAAAGCCTTTTTGATACGATTAACGAGCGCAAAATCGTCGTAATCGTATCATCGGTGTAGCATCTGTCATTTCCATAATTTGGAAATGACCGATTGTTACGATGTTGTTCCTCGTTCCTGCGGCATCATACATCGCTGTGTGTGAAGCTGCAGGAGCGAGGAACATCTCCTTACCTGCGTCCTGCGGCTCCCGCCAGCTATGCGAAAGGAAGGAGGTGGGCGGGATGTTTATGTCCCGCTCATCTCCGCCCCTCCGCTTCTATTGGCCGCCTGCCGTGTGACGTCACTATGATGCCGCATGACCCGCCCCCTTAATAAGGATGCGGGTCACCGACCAGAGCGACGTCGGAGGGCAGGTGAGTGCATGTGAAGCTGGCGTAGCGATAATGTTCGCTACGCCAGCTATCACCATGATATCGCAGCTGCGACGGGGGCGGGGACTATCGCGCTCGGCATCGCAAGCATCGGCTTGCGATGTCGTAGTGTTTAAAGTGCCCCTTAGTGTTTCAGCCTACATGACTAGAGAGAACTTCACACCTGTTTGGTGGCTTCAAGATACAATTGTTGCATGCACAAACATAAATGTCTGATGGAGGCTCCCTCCTTTAATCACAGTCCAGATGAGTGGAGACTTTTCATAGATTCTTCGAAGACGAGTTTGAAAGCTGTTCTCTTCCACAAGGGCAACAATCTTCATTCCGTCCCCATTGGACATGCTGCTCGCATGAACGAATCAAATGACAGCATGAAGATTTTACTGAATGCTATAAATTACAGAAACTTTAAGTGGCAAATTTGTGGTAACCTCAAAGTGATTGCTCTTCTATTGGGAATGCAATTGGGATACACCAAGTATTGCTGTTTCCTGTATGAATGGGGCAGTAGGGCTAGTAAGCTTCATGACCTTAAAAAAGCTTGGCCTGCAACAGAACCACTTCAGCCTCCTACCAAAAATATACAAAATGAACTATTAGTTGATTCTAAGAAAATGTTACACTCTTTGCTACACATCAAACTGGGACTAATGAAAATCTTTGTAAACAGAATGTAACAAGAAAGTGAAAGTTTCAAATATTTCACATAAAAATGTATCGATTAATTCATGCCAAATTGAAAGAAAGTATCTTTGTTGGCCCACAGATTAAGAAGCTTCAAAAGGACATTCAGTTTGATGATGTACTTCACGCTGGAGGCAGGGTATAATAGTTTTAAGAGTGTTTGTTCAGAATTTATTGGAAACAAGCATGCGTCCAATTACAAAGAGCTGGTGGATGAGATGCTCATGTGGTACCACGAGCTTGAAGTACAACACATGTCTTTAAAGATTCACTTTCTTCATTCCTACCTCAATTTCTTCCCAGAGAATTGTGGACCTGTCGTTAATGAATAGGTGAGACAGTCCATCAGAACATTGCTGCCATTGAGAAAAGGTATGAAATGAAATGGAGAATATTAGGAGACTATTACTGGACAATCAAGAGATGCACTCCAGAGCTATACTACAATCGACAGGCCAAGAGAAAGCGCCCATCTTGAAATTGCAATAAATGTAGTTATTTAGTTATTTGTTATGTACATTGGCCTATGTAATGATAGTTTGACATAAAAAATCCAAATAAATGTGTGGAAGATTTTTGCAAATATCACCTCGTTACCATGAATTTTGTTTAATTAATTTCATTGCCCCACATTTCTTATTTTAAATACTAGACTTAATTATTTAGCGATATAATAATATTTTGTTCCATCATGGTCATAGAAATGTAAATAACCTCATTTGAATGCATTTACAAAGAATTTGTGAAAATTTGTTGAACAGTGTGCAGATCCAGTATAGGAAACAGATTTTTCACAATAACAAGAGACATTTCCTTTCACAACCGGTACAGGACCCAATAAGACTTCATTTTAACCAATAGGCCAGACAGAATATCAAATGTATGGGTTTGGAATCACAGTATGATACATTTTCAATTTTTTTTAAAAAATAAAAGTACACAAAGCAAATGGGACACGGTGCTAAGCATCCTGTATACAGCCTATGCATATTAAATATCCTATGGGAATAAATGGAACTATAAAAAGGAACAATAAATAACAAAAAAAATGTGCTAAAATAAGAAGACAGGGACAAGGCATTAAAGAATTATAGAGAAAAACTAAAGTGTGTAACACACATAATTATTTTTCCACACTGCTGGTGTATACCAAATGTGGTGCCAAAATTCAAAAAGGAGTCAAAAGTTAACCCCAGAAACTAAAGCCTGTTAATCTCTATTGTCAGCAAAATATTTGAAGTTTTCTAAAAGATTCTATCCTACAGTATCTCATTGAAAATAAATCATAACCCAACATGAACATGGGCTTATAAGGTATTGGTTCTGTCAAACTACTCTGATTAACACTTATGAGGACGTCAGTTTTAGACTAGACCACGGAAGGACCATGGATATTATATATCTATTATATATACTACAAAAAACATACAGTTAGAGACCTTAGATTGTGAGCCCCAATGGGGACAGTGTTGTCAATGTATGTAAAGTGCTATGGAATTAATAGCGCTATATAAATGAATAAATATTATTATTATATCTAGATTTTTCAAATGCATTTGATATGGAGAAGCCTAAAACACGGACTAATGTGGGCATCACACGAGACGATCTATAGTGCGATATGTCGTCGGGGGTCACGGTTTTCGTGACGCACATCCGACATCGTTTACGACGTCATCCCGTGTGACACCTACGAGCGACTATGAACGTTTGCAAATAGTTTGCAAATAGTATATTGTTGACACGTCGCTCATTTTTAAAAAGTCGTTCATTCTTCTTTGTGCTGATTGTTCATCGTACCCGGGGTAGCACACATCGCTCCATGCGACACCCCGGGAACGATGAACACATCTTACCTGCGTCCCGCCGGCAATGCTGAAGGAAGGGGGTGGGCGGGATGTTTACGTCTTGCTCATCTCCGCCCCTCCGCTTCTATTGGCCGGCTGCTATGTGACGTAACTGTGAAGCCGAACGTCCCACCCCCTTCAGGAAGTGGATGTTCGCTGCCCACTGCAACATCACTTAGCAGGTAAGTGCATGTGACGGCGGTTTAACGACTTTGTGCGCTGCGGGCAACTAATTGCCAGTGACGCACAAACGACGGGGGCGAGAACGATCGCTCATGCGATCACACGATAGATCGTACCGTGTGACGCCTGCATAAGTGATAACAGACAGAGTATTGTGTCTAGAGTGACTAGTATTGATAAAGCACTGTCTGATTGTGTCACATTTAACAGTGGGGGCCACAGGAGTCAGTATTCGGCTCTTTTCTATTTAATAAATATATTATTAACTTTGTAGACAATATGCAGAGTAGAATTGTACTACTTGATGATAGTAAGCTGAGTTAGCTAAAGGGTGAGCCTGTATAAGAAAACTCTTTTTGAATCACTCAGTGTGCTGAGCAAAATAATTAAAACAGATTACTTACCTCTGGGACAGGCATTGTCCTACCACTCCAATCACTATGTCCCTCAGGAATCTTGTCACATCGTGTATGTAATCTGACTGCTACAGAGCAGCATAGATCAGGGAGGTATGCATATTTATTTTCTAATTTTTTTCACCACACTAGAGATATTCAAAAAGGGTTGTCCACTTTTAATTAGTTCCATTATCTACTGTTAAGGCAAATAAAATAAATTGATGCATCAAAAACAGAAGATTCTAATAACAATTGTCATGATTCCTCTGTGCAGAACATCTTGCAGACTAGAAGATGCTCTGCTTCGTTTTACTGAATTACATTCCTGACAGTTACACGTTTTCTCTGTGCAGAGCATC